>NW_007377458.1:102651-108511 GCF_000475195.1 Diaphorina citri
AGGCTGACCAAAATGCCCCCCCCCCCTTTTCATTTAATCTGTGATGTATTTTTTTTACTTTCTATTACCCTTATTTACTTTCTACTTCGTATGTTCTTTTTCGTAGGTCTTGATTTTTCATGCAATAAACAATCTCTTTCTCTCTCCCCCTCTCCCTATCTCTCTCCCTCCCCCCCCTCCCTCCTCTTTCTCTCTCCCACAGAGCTTGAAGCATGTTGTTCATCCCACTTCCGTACACACGCCACCAGCATAATATACAAAGTAAATGAGGATGAAAATCAAGGATGGGCGAGGAGAAGGAAACTAAAAAAAAGCACCCATTAAGATAAAAAAAAAAAACGAAACGTTTTAAATGTTTAATTTGGCAGCTTTAACGAAAGATCCCTCGTAGGGAGAAAAATAAATTTTTAAAGCAGCTAAGAAGAGAAACAATAAAAAAAGTAAGTCTGCGAGATACTTTTCAACAGTTTTGGACATTCAAACAGCCATTTTCTTAAGGGTAACTGTTTGCTTTGTGTGTTATTTTCGACTTTCTCAAACTATGAAAGGAAAAGTGAGCGGGAGGGAAAAGACGAGATAAACAAAGCTATTTTTTACTTGGCAAATAGGAAGTAAATAAATGTAATATTTGAACACGTTTGTAATTTTGTATGGGTATTATTAGGCTCTTGAAGAGGATTAAACAACAAAAAGTAAAATGAAAAATATATTAAAATAATAATGTTACTCATTTATGCTCTTTCTTTGGCAAGGGAAATTTCAGGCTGGTCTACTCCCTGTTTAAAGTCCCCCAGTCAGACTAAGCTGGTCTACGCCCTGTTTAAAGTCCCCCAGCCAGACTAAGCTGGTCTACTCCCTATTTAAAGTCCCCCAGTCAGACAAAGCTGATCTACTCCCTATTTAAAGTCCCCCAGCCAGACAAAATACATATACATTTATTATGTACATATGTATGTAGTATGTAACCATATAGACCTATCTATCTAATATTTACCTACCTACATAGGTATAAGTAGTATTTACAAAAGCTCTCTTTCATCAAACTCCCAGACAGGTCCATGGTTTGCTGTCAAACTGACGTGTTTGACCTATTCGATATCCCCGTGTATAATTTCATTATAAATAATATTATTATAAATATCATTCTTATTATTATTATCATTATTTCTATTATTTACAGATTATTTGTTTTTCACGGAAATATTGCCATTGTTTTCGAAGACCTACTCGTACTTGTTATTTTTAATCTAACACACGTGTTGATTATTTGCAGAACTCGAGAGAACGAAATAAAGTTTTGTAATTTTGTTGTTTTCGACATCCAATTGTTTCCTTTTCATTTTCATTTTGTATTGATCATTCAGAGGTCAGAGTCATTACGAAGGAAACAGTATAAAGACAAGAAAACGGTACAGAGATTTTCCTTGTCAGATAAGTTGGTACTTTTCATGGCAAAAGTTTTCCCTACTTTTCCAATTAAGAAGTGTTGGCCAGCCTAGTTAGCTTGGTTGGTAGCGCGTCTGCCTTGTAAGCGCTAGGCCGCGAGTTCGATTCCCGCCCGGGGCGGATTTTATCCTAAGATTTTCCTTGTCAGGTAAGTTGGTACTTTTCATGGCAAAAGTTTTCCCTACTTTTCCAATTAAGAAGTGTTGGCCAACCTAGTTAGCTTGGTTGGTGGCGCGTCTGCCTTGTAAGCGCTAGGCCGCGAGTTCGATTCCCGCCCGGGGCGGATTTTATCCTGATGGGATAATGTTCGTTCTCGGAACGGCTGGCTTTCCTCCTATCCATTCCTTCTCTCTTGATTTCGGGACGATAAGACCATAGCAGTTACAGTTCCCTCTAAAAAAAAAAAAAAATCTCTTCGATTTCGGGACGATAAGACCCTAGCAGTTACAGTCCCCTCTGTCAAACCTCTTTTTTTTTAAATAATAATAATAATAAGAAGAAGAAGAAGAAGAAGTGGAATGGCAAAGGACACAGAAAGGCAAGAAAGTGAAAACGTCCTTTTCAATTTCTGAATAGGAACAAGATTGAAACACGCAAATGAAATGAGAAATGATAGTGTATAATTGGAAGGATAAAGGTGGAAGGAAAGACCACAAAATGAAAGACAAGGGGAAAGCCGAGAAGAAAATTAAAGAAAAGAAGAAAGGGGGGGTGAGAGAAAGAGAGGGTGTATTGTTCATCATGTCTGGCCTAATGAAGAGAATTTAATGTTTGCTATGAGAACAAGAGAAGGAAGGGGACACAGAAAAGAGAAAATATCAATAAAGGTCTGCAAGCCTAGAAGGAAAACAAGCAAGAAACGAAAGCTCAAGATAAAATATGAAAGTAGAAGGGGGAGTCTAGAAAGGTACATTTAGTCAGAAATACGCCTGGGATTAGAGAAATTAACTTGGGCCGAAAATGTAAAATATGCTTGAGGTAAGAAAGTACAAGCCTTATTATCTGTTGTTGTTTACTTTGGAGGCTGCCTGGTTTGTGTTTCTTCCACTGGACCTTGTGTAAACAAAACGGCCAGTAGGAGAGATTTCATCAACCCTTCAAGTTATAAAAATGTTCAAAGTAAGCCCATCTACACACGGAGCTGCTGGAAAGAAACAGATTAAAAAAAAATAATAATAATAATAAGAAGAAGTGGAATGGCAAAAAAGGCAAGAAAGTGAAAACGTCCTTTTCAATTTCTGAATAGGAACAAGATTGAAACACGCAAATGAAATGAGAAATGATAGTGTATAATTGGAAGGATAAAGGTGGAAGGAAAGACCACAAAATGAAAGACAAGGGGAAAGCCGAGAAGAAAATTAAAGAAAAGAAGAAAGGGGGGATGAGAGAAAGAGAGGGTGTATTGTTCATCATGTCTGGCTTAATGAAGAGAATTTAATGTTTGCTATGAGAACAAGAGAAGGAAGGGGACACAGAAAAGAGAAAATATCAATAAAGGTCTGCAAGCCTAGAAGGAAAACAAGAAAGAAACGAAAGCTCAAGATAAAATAATTATGAAAGCAGAAGGGGAGTCTAGAAAGGTACATTTAGTCAGAAATACGCCTGGGATTAGAGAAATTAACTTGGGCCGAAAATGTAAAATATGCTTGAGGTAAGAAAGTACAAGCCTTGTTATCTGTTGTTGTTTACTTTGGAGGCTGCCTGGTTTGTGTTTCTTCCACTGGACCTTGTGTAAACAAAAGAAAACGGCCAGTACTTAGGAGAGATTTCATCAACCCTTCAAGTTATAAAAATGTTCAAAGTAAGCCCATCTACACACGGAGCTGCTGGAAAGAAACAGATTAAGATTAGTAACTGGGCTAAGAGTGTTTTTAGGGTTTTCAGTGGATTGGAAGACATCACATGCCTTCAGGCGCACTCTATTTGTCAAGGGTCGAGGTTTACCTTGCCCTTGGGATCAATTTAATTTGAAGAAAGCCATTTACTGATAAAGAATGCTGTTGGCCAAAGTATCATATCAATCATAGCTGATACATTGATCATAGCTAAGTAACTAAGTATATGTCACAATCTCGCTGGCGTAGTGGTCAAAATACTCGCCCGATAATCAGGAAAGCGTGAGTGAATTCAATCCCAGCTGAGGTTTTGACCACAATAAAAGTAGCCTACTCTGGTGAAAGAAAAGGAAAACCGACATCTCCACCAATTTTCCGTATGTTGCGGCTTGCATACTTAAATAATTAAACGGCATTCATACAAATTTTTACTTCATTATAAAAACCCAGAGGCTTTGTGGCATTGAAACTAGAATGTACAATGTAGACAGTTTTCTCCCTTTTAAGACATGGGAAATCTCTCTTAGCGCCAAAATAGCCTCTGAAAGAATTTTTCCTATTCTGCTGAAAGTCAAAAAAGTTTCACAGCGCCACTAGAAATATTCTATGCCACCAAGTAGCCATCAGCTTTAGGAATAGAAAAGTAGATGGGATATAGGGAACCTCAGTGGAAAAGAGTTGACCAGAAGGTAATAAATTAACACATGACAACAATGAGTTTGAATTTGAAGTAAATTTTCTCTTGATGCTTCATAGAGAGTCCGAAATCTCGAAATTAATTCCGGGTACGTCTCTAAAAATGAAAATTGATTTTCCATTTGGAACATATCCTTCAGGCTCACTCCATTTGTCAAGGGTCTAGGTATTCCTTACCCTTCAGACCAATTTAATTTGAAGAAATCATTTACTCATGAAAATTTTAATTGAAAATAAGTTGAAAAATAAATAACCGATTTACCATGGAATGACAGATAACACCCACCGCGATCTGAGACAGCATTTATCAGCTAACTGCGCACAATAATCTACTTACCCTTATTCGGGAAGTCGAACTAAACTCAATTCAGATAGATTACCTATCTATCCACTAAGCAATTAAATTGGAGTCATTACATTAATAATGAATAGAAAAGCGAAGAAAAAGAACAGTTAAACCTAATTTAGGTACCTATCTATGTAGTATCTACCCATCAGTGCTGTATGGTAAGCCAGTGTTTCCCAACCTTTTCTCTACGATCGCCCCCTTTCAGAATTTGTACAGATTATCGGAACTGTGATCCCCCCCCAAACTTTTCTTCAACTTTGTCAAGAACCAGAAAAAAAAGAACGATGAAATTATAACTATTGCTTTAATATTAAATTTATGTTTACTTACACTACTGGGGGAAAACTAGGGTGTCCCTGGTCCGATATAGGAAATAATTATAAGTCTAGCGGGAAACTAGGCTGTCTCTGGTTCGATAAGGGATAGTATCATTACTGATATAGTCATGTATTATTACTGAGAAGGGATGAAAATTGTAGGTATTGGAAAGAAAATTCTGTACACAAAAACCCTAAAGTGAGTGAATTGCAAGGCAACCCTAACCACCACAAGGCCTCTAGGATTCAATAATGAAGTAAAAATTTGTATGAATGCCGAGTTAGAGTTTTGGTATTGAGTCATTAAACACTTCAAGGTCCAGACTTGGAACCGTGTTCGTGTGTTTTCTTCAAGTCTGAATGAACAAAACTGTCCTCCAAGTGACCTCAGTTTACCCAATGAACAACTTAATCTAATATGTCCCATACTTGCCCAGCCCTACCAAACTTAATATGTCCCATACTTATCCCAACCCTACTAAACATAATATAATATGTCCCATACTTGTCCCAGCCCTACTAAACTTAATAATAATATGTCCCGTACTTGTCCCAGCCCTAATAAACTTAATATAATATGTCCCGTACTTGTCCCAACCCTACTAAACTTAATAAAATATGTCCCATACTTGCCCAATACCACTAAACTTAATATAATACGTCCCGTACTTGTCCCAACCCTACTAAACTTAATATAATATGTCCCGTACTTGTCCCAACCCTACTAAACTTAATATAATATGTCCCGTACTTGTCCCAGCCCTACTAAACTTAATATAATACGTCCCATACTTGTCCCAACCCTACTAAACTTAATATAATATGTCCCGTACTTGTCCCAACCCTACTAAACTTAATATAATACGTCCCATACTTGTCCCAACCTTACTAAACTTAATATAATATGTCCCATGTCCACTTGTCCATCTCCAGTCCCACTCACCCCATTTGTATCGTCATCTCTACCACCACATCCTCTGACGTGACAAGAAAACTAACTCATCCAATGTCAACAGAACGAACTTTTACTTCTTTGGAGACTTTTTGGAACAAGAAATTATATAAAGGTGGTACACATAGTTGTGTGGGAGCATACACAGGGGACTTGGAAAATAAAAGAAGACCTCACTCGACGTCTGTCCGAACCAGGGCCGTATCCAGGATTTTGTCAGGGGGGGGGGGGGTTCCAAATTTTCAGAGTCTGGCCTACAGTAAAG
>NW_007377458.1:110142-124223 GCF_000475195.1 Diaphorina citri
GGATTTTTTCTTTTTCTTCTACGACTTCTAGATACCGAGATAAATCGATCTAAAATATATCCGTGAATCGTGAAGTTTGACGTCACGGCATACGCTCCCGTAGGCGATGACGTCATAATTCATGACTCCCGCTTCGTTTGTTTGTGCGCAAGCGTTTCTGCGCATTTTGACGTGAAATCTGACGTCACAACTCTTTGAACTTTTTCATTAGAACGGCAATTAAAAATTGAATTTTCGACTTTTTAAGGTTACTTTTTCGGGGTTTTGACTTCAGATTTGGATTTTTCACAACTTTTTATGTAGGAATCGACCTTTTATTAATAATTTTTACCCATTTGCAACTGCTTCATTAGCCTGATCTGTTTAGGATAGAGTTCGCCCCAGGCGGGATTCAAACCCGGGATTAGCCAGCCTGGTTAGCTTAGTTGGTAGTGCGTCTGCCTTGTATGCGCGGGTTCGATTTCCGCCCGGGGCGGATTTTATCCTGATGGGATAATGTTCGTTCTCGGAACGGCTGGCTTTTTCCTATCCTGTCTTCCTTCTCTCTTCGATTTCGGGACGATAAGACCATAGCAGTTACAGTTCCCTTTGTCAAACCTCTTAAAAAAAAATAAAAGGCTAATATAATGATGTCATTTGTATCGATTCTTTGATAGATAAATTAATTCATTTACACTATAAAATGTAAGCCCATCTTAAATGACCTAAGATGACCTGACCTAAGAAAAAAAGCAAGTCCTTCTGGCACTGGCCTCAAAACTTAAAAAGGTTTAAAGAAGAAGAAGAAAAAAAAGTTGTTTAAAAAAAGGCCTCCGAGAAAGTAGTTTCCCCTGATGATGTATAATACCGTTGTAGGCGTCCCTAAGCTTGAAGTGCTTCTACGTGTGAGGCCCAAATATTCCAAAAAGGGGGTAGGTACTCTTTTCAAGTGCTATCTTAACCTTTGGTCTGCTGGATCCAGACGAAAGAATGACCTGCCTTCTCTCACGATTAAAGGCCCGTTCTAACTTGTCACGAGTTTCATCCGACTTTTTTCCGAGCGTCCTGTAGGCAGTGTGATATAAATGAGAGTGTTCCCACTTACGCACGACACGATTTTTCCCCCCGAACGACAAGTGGGAACGGTGCTTAAGGTGCGTCTACACTATACCTATACAGTGGACCGATATCGATCGACATGTTTTATTCAGTCAGAATTTTTTTTTCTGGAATTTGGTCACTATTATTTTCCCTTCATCCTAAGCAAACTTAGTCCGTATTGCCCTATAAACAGAGTCCTTGTCTACGGCCTCTGTACCATAGCCATAGACCACACTTGGCTAACCCTTGGGTTATTTCGTTCGTCAAAGGAACATAGGAATAAAACCCAAGCCCATAATTTTAGGTTTATGATTATGATTAGGTTCATAAAATATTAAAAAACAGATTAAGATTAGTAACTGGGCTAAGAGTGTTTTTAGGGTTTTCAGTGGATTGGAAGACATCACATGCCTTCAGGCGCACTCTATTTGTCAAGGGTCTAGGTTTACCTGCCTTGCCCTTGGGTCCTTGGGATCAATTTAATTTGAAGAAACCCATTTACTGATAAAGAATGCTGTTGGCCAAAGTATCATATCAATCATAGCTGATACATTGATCATAGCTAAGTAACTAAGTATATGTCACAATCTCGCTGGCGTAGTGGTCAAAATACTCGCCCGATAATCAGGAAAGCGTGAGTGAATTCAATCCCAGCTGAGGTTTTGACCACAATAAAAGTAGCCTACTCTGGTGAAAGAAAAGGAAAACCGACATCTCCACCAATTTTCCGTATGTTGCGGCTTGCATACTTAAATAATTAAACGGCATGGTCACAGTCTCGGTGTTGCAATGGTCATAATACTCGCCTGCTAATCAGGAAAGCGAACTCAATCTCAGCTGAGGTTTTGACCACAATAACAGTGGCCTACTCTGGTGAAAGAAAAGGAAAACCGACATCTCCACCAATTTTCCGTATGTTGCGGCTTGCATACTTAAATAATTAAACGGCATTCATACAAATTTTTACTTCATTATAAAAACCCAGAGGCTTTGTGGCATTGAAACTAGAATGTACAATGTAGACAGTTTTCTCCCTTTTAAGACATGGGAAATCTCTCTTAGCGCCAAAATAGCCTCTGAAAGAATTTTTCCTATTCTGCTGAAAGTCAAAAAAGTTTCACAGCGCCACTAGAAATATTCTATGCCACCAAGTAGCCATCAGCTTTAGGAATAGAAAAGTAGATGGGATATAGGGAACCTCAGTGGAAAAGAGTTGACCAGAAGGTAATAAATTAACACATGACAACAATGAGTTTGAATTTGAAGTAAATTTTCTCTTGATGCTTCATAGAGAGTCCGAAATCTCGAAATTAATTCCGGGTACGTCTCTAAAAATGAAAATTGATTTTCCAGAATTATTCGCATCACATCTTGGTCTTATTTTAATAGCATTTCCCTCAAGATTAGGGCCCCTTTTTAAGACATGGGAAATCTCTCTTTAGCCCCAAAATAGCCTCTTAAAGAATTTTTCCTATTCTGCTGAAAGTCAAAAAAGTTTCACAGCGCCACTAGAAATAAATTCTATGCCACCAAGTAGCTATCAGCTTTAGGAATAGAAAAGTAGATGGGATATAGGGAACCGCAGAGGTTGACCAGAAGGTAATTAACACATTACAACAATGAGTTTGAATTTGAAGTAAATTTTCTCTTGATGCTTCATAGAGAGTCCGAAATCTCGAAATTAATTCCGGTCAAACACAGGTACATACGTCTCTAAAAATGAAAATTGATTTTCCAGAATTATTCGCATCACATCTTGGTCTTATTTTAATAGCATTTCCCTCAAGATTAGGGTTGCCTTACACCTCAGCCACTTTCTACAGGAATAGAATGCCTAGCCTAGATCATGGTCACGGGTGTCACGAGATAATAAAAAAAAAAAACTGTTAAATTATAAGGTGAACTACAACGGAACGTCCCTATTAATAGAACTGTCGACAGAGCAAACCGTTGTGTACATAGTGAACGAGAAAGTCATTTCAAGTTACACGAACTCAAACAAAAAACTTTTCTACAACTTTGTCAAGAACCAGAAAAAAAAGAACGATGAAATTATAACTATTGCTTTAATATTAAATTTGTGTTTACTTACACTACTGGGGGAAAACTAGGGTGTCCCTGGTCCGATATGGGATATAATTATAAGTCTAGCGGGAAACTATTTATTTTATTTTATTTATTTATTTTCTTGTACATAGAACAAAATGCTGTATAGTACAACGTTAGAGTATAAAATATAAAAACATAGTACAACATGATAGATAAATAGAGAGGGAGCGAGAGCAATGGATAAATAGACAAAGTTAAGGGGAGGGAGACAGAATGATGATAGAGCTAAAGGGGAGGGAGGATAGAGGGAGAGAGAAAGATGGATGGTGAGAGAGAGAGATGGGAGCAAGGATGGAGGGAGAGGTAGGGAAGGATAGATAGGGAGAAATAGACGGAAGGATAGATAGAGAGAGGGAGAGCTTCAATATTCAATTTAAACAAAGAGTTGTAAATGTTGCAATTCATAGAGTGAGAAAGAGAGAAAGATAGGGAGTGAGATAAAGAGTCCGAAGAAGGGAGACAGAAAGGGAGTGAGAGAGACAGAGGTAAGAGGGAGGGAAGGAGATAGAATAGAAAGAGAGAGAGAGAGTAAAAGAGAAAGAGGGGAATATTTTATGGAGAATAAATTGGTATATTAAAAATTGTAACGTATAATGAAAAATGTGTGCTCAAGAGAGAAAGTAAATTGGAAAAACACACAAATGGAAGAGAGAGAGAGTGACGGATAGCAAAGAGAAAGAGAGGAGATAGATGGATGAGAGAAAGAGAGAGGGAGTGAAGGATTGCAAAGAGCGAGAGAGAGAGGAGAGAGACAGATAGAAGAGAAAGAGAGAGGAGACAAATAGCAGATAAAGGGAGAGGGAGTAATAGACAACAGAGAGAGAGAAAGGAGATAAAGGGAGGAAGATAGCAGGGAGGACCCTAACGTGGGGTATTTAGTCTATCCAAACCGTACTTAATGGGAGGCAGCCCTCCCCCTCAGGCCCCCTTTATTCCTTTACGGATGGACTCCAAAATTCAGACCCACTGGATTCTTGGGCTCCCCCCCCCCTCACGATAAAAATCCTGGCGACGTGCCTGTTTTCATCTTCTACCTGCACTTTGCACGTCCCTGCAAGTTGCATTATGAACTTTCCACGGTGAAAGAAAATAATGCATTAGAAGAGAGAAGTACCTAATGTTTACATTCTTCGTCACTCAATTTACAAGATGAAATCCGGGGGCGGAAAAAAAAAAAAAAAAAAAAAAACGGGGGGGAAAAAAAAACGTTGGAAAAGGGTGGGAAAAAAAAAAAAAAATTTCGAAAATTAATCTAAAAAAGCCTCCAAAAATCTCCCGTGTTTATTTTCCCTAGAAAAACAAACACGTGTAGGTAACTGTTTCATTTTAGAAACAGGTAGATGGGTATCCTCATCATCCAAACTGTCGGTAGGATATAGCATTTGTAGAGTGGAACGGAGAGCATACTAAATTAAAATTAAAAGGAGGAGAGAGAGAAGAAGCGAGATAAAAAGAAGACAAACAGTAGGAACGAATGATGAACAGGAAAAATGCGAAGAGGAGGAGAAGAAGAAGAAGAAAAGAGAGGAGGAGGAAGATCTTCTTTTCGACAAGTTGATGTGTGATACTAGGCGACATGGCAATTTGTATTTCCAAATTGTGATGGGGGATCAATATGCTCCTACTACCGATCTACTTCCCTTTCCCCTCCGTTTTCTCCCCCTCCCACGTCCTATCTTCCCCTCGATCTACCCCTCCCTATCGTAAACCTTCCCCTCTTCTCCATATCCACTCCCTTCTCATCCACCTCCTTCCACTCCTAATACCCCTGTCACTTATTCTAGTCCCCTTATCCTTCTCCTTGTTTTACCACCTCCAATAGATCAGTTGCGCTTACTTGGGTGATATTGCAAAGTAATAGAGCAGGAAAAATGAGGACCAACGGAATTTTTCTTTTTCTTCTACGACTTCTAGAGCCCGAGATAAATCAATTTAAAAAATACCGGTAAATCGTGAACTTTGACGTCACGACATACGCTCCCGTAGGCGATGACGTCATAATTTATGACTCCCGCTTCGTTTGTTTGTGCGCAAGCGTTTCTGCGCATTTTGACGTGAAATCTGACATCACAACTCTTGCTCCCGCTTCGTTTGTTTGTGCGCAAGCGTTTCTGCGCATTTTGACGTGAAATCTGACGTCACAACTCTTTGAACTTACATTAGAACGGCAATTAAAAATTTAATTTTCGACCCTTTAAAGTTACTTTTTCGGAGTTTTTTGACCTCAGATTTGGATTTTTTACAACTTTTTACGTTGGAATCGACCTTTTGTTAATAATTTTTACCCATTTGCAACTGCTCCATTTGGAAACTCCGCTGATAAGAGCGGTATCAAAATCACGTTATACCTCCCTATTCCTTATATCTACATAATACCCTAATACCTATTCATTAGACCTATACAACGCCTTCCATATGCCTGACAGGAGCGTTTGTAAATTTCCCCAACCAGATAATGAGATAAGAGATCCGGTAGAGGGGAGGCTAGGAAGGGGAGGGGATAAGTTACGTGCCTGGAAAAAAGCACGTACGGGTACAGGCACGTAGATATACGTATAGCGCCATAGATTGGAAATTTCCAAATTACGGGGGAAATGCGTGACGTGCGAAATATTAACGTCAAAGATTTTAGAAATTTTGAATTTAGGAAAATGAAGCTTTTTTTATCGACTTTTTAGTGATATATTCTGGGTGTAACATAGTCAGCTATTAGTTATTGCCTACCTTTTTCTAACCTCGATCATAACAACATTACATCAATACCTACATCAGACTGTCTGATAGACCCAGGTCTCGAGATTTTTCCGCCACACACGTTAAGGCGGTCTGAGCGTGATTGGCCGGCAGAGCTTTAACCTGCCTAAAAGAATCGTACAGGAGCCAAGGGCATTTTATTCAAGTCGAATAGATAATATACGTATGAAAGGTGACATGTAATCTTTGCAAAGTGACTTTACATACAGATTTACACATAATATATGTGCCAACTTAAATCCGAAAGAAGAGAAAAATAAAAGTACGCTCTTGTAGGTAAGTAAGTACGTACGTACTAAGTAGGTAGGTACCTACTTAACTTAAATCCGACAAAAATGCTCTTATTCATATTAAAAAGTAGACAAGAATGCATTTTACCTCGATAATCATAGCACGTGAGATTTCGCTGGCAAATTCAAAGGAATGATGCCGGATTTTGCTGGTAAAAGTGGGTTAAGGGTGCTGCAGACGAAATAAAAGGATAGCCACTTGCCACTTCATCAAGAATAATGGTTATATTCGTACGTAGGTAACGCTTCTATGTAGATATATAGGTAGGTACCCTTTATGTTTGAAAAATGAAAGAAAAACTAAGAGAGGAGAAAGAGGGGGGGAAAGGCGAAAGAGAGAAAAGTAGATAAAGAGAACGAAGCAGAAGAAGAGAATGACGAAAAAAAAGGGGAAAGAGACGGAGAAAATATGAAAAAACGAAGCAAAAAAATGAAACAAATAAGAGGAGATAGGAAGTAAAAAAAAGGAATAATGAAGAATAAAGGAGAGGAAAAAAGATAAAGCAGAGGAAGAAATAAGAAAGCAGAAAAAAGTAACGTGAAGTACTCCGGCCTATAGCTAACAAAACACGAAACGGAGGCGTGCTTCCCTTCTTGTAAGTTAAAAAAAGTTCCTACTTTAACACTTTATCGCCCAAGGAGAGCTGTAGGGGACATTTTTTTAGTTTTTTTTTTATAATTAATCTCTACACTAGCATAGTTTTCAAGGCTAATATAACGATGTCATTTGTATCGATTCTTTGATAGATAAATTAATTCATTCACACATCACACTATAAATTGTAAGCCCATCTTAAATGACCTAAGATGACCTGATTAAAAAATTAAAAAAAGCAAGTCCTTCTGGCACTGGCCTCAAAACTTAAAAAGGTTTAAAGAAGAAGAAAAAAAAAAGTTGTTTAAAAAAAAGGCCTCCGAGAAAGTAAATTGAGTTGAAGTTGAGCTTCAGGCTAAAAGTTTCGTTTTTATTAATTTCGACAGTCGTTTTTTTTTTATGCTCGCTTCTCAAGTGGAAAGCATGACAGTTGACAAATTGAAAGAATAAAAAAATAAATAGACAGTTGCAATCCCAGCTTTTTTTACGACAGCTTTTTTCGGGAAGTTTTTTTTTTTTTTTTTTTTTTTTTTTTTTTTATTTTTTTTTTTGGGCAGGAATTAAAGAGTCTCTCTCCTTAAACATGTCAAGAAGAAGAAGAAGAAGAAGAAGAAGAAGAAGAAGAAGAAGAAGAAGAAGATGAAGAGAAGAAGAAGGAGAAGAAGAAATAACTAAAAATATAGCAATGTAGGCACTAGCATTTGTACCGTCTCTCAAAGTCGCCAAACTTTCGAACCGTCCAGTTCGAAATACAAAGCTGACTTAAAGTTTATGATATGTTTATATCCACCCAAGTAATATGACGAGGATATTGCTAGAAACAAAAGTTATCCTTTGCTAGAATGGCTAGGAAAGGCACCCCACTCGTGGAAATAAAGCATCTTTATGTTGGTATTTATTTTTGCACAAAAGATGAAGGGAAAAACTCGAAATCGTTTGTTTGTGTTACCTATAACACTCAAATTTTCATTTGTACAAAGATGGGAATTCGATTTCTATCGATTTAGATTTTTTTCTGCACTCTTATTTTGCAGGAAAGAAAAAGGAATTTTATTTGTGTTAAGCATAAATACTTGTCACAAATGTCGTTCCCCGCTCGATACACTACTCTGAATTTCATGACTTGACTTGGACTCAAACCATCAACCTCCAGATCCGAAGTCCAGCGCGCTAACCACTGAGGTTAGTTGCAAGAAAAAGGTGTAAATTTTGAAAGATCGGAAACATACTTCACTAAGGTGATTATTTGTTATATATATAAAAAACAGAATACAGCTCACAGAGCATAGTAAAATTATTCTTATGGGTTGAATATGAAGGTATTACCTAGTAAAATACTCATAAAAACACTGAAAGGCAGGAAAACACTAGTAAAACTTTTATGGCCATAATTGGATGTTAAATATTTCAAGAAATTACTTCGAAAGCCATGTGGTATTAATGGAGTAGGTATACTAGAGTTGAAAATCAACTAAAAATATGGAGCAGCTCAGGAGCTAAACAGCTCAGAAGGCAGAAAAACCTAATCTAATCTATGTATTCTGTAGGTTTATAAGAAGAGATCATAATCAGTGTAATAAGAGCATCTGCGAAGATTACCCGCAACAAGAAAAATACAAAAAGCTGTATCGTAAGGCAAATAGGTATCATTGATATCTCAGTTGTAGAGAATTTTAATAAATTGTTTACGTTATTATTTTTACAGGGTAATCCTAAAACGGTGCGAAACTGTCCCCTGCATAACCCTGTTTCATTTTTCCTTTTCCAGATTTTCCAGACAGAAAAAGCAGAAATGGAAATAATAACGTTTCGGCGATCACCTGGGAAATGGAGGACACCCCATTCATTAAGCAAACCTCTCTCCTTCACACAACTTTTTACTTTGGAATCGACCTTTTACTAATAATCTTTACCCATTTGCAACTGCTCCATTTGGAAACTCCGCTGATAAGAGCGGTATCAAAATCACGTTATACCTCCCTATTCCCCATATCTACATAATACCCTAATACCTATTCATTAGACCTATACAACGCCTTCCATATGCCTGACAGGAGCGTTTGTAAATTTCCCCAACCAGATAATGAGATAAGAGATCCGGTAGAGGGGAGGCTAGGAAGGGGAGGGGATAAGTTACGTGCCTGGAAAAAAGCACGTACGGGTACAGGCACGTAGATATACGTATAGCGCCATAGATTGGAAATTTCCAAATTACGGGGGAAATGCGTGACGTGCGAAATATTAACGTCAAAGATTTTAGAAATTTGGGATTTTAGGAAAATGAAGCTTTTTTTACCGATTTTTTAGTGATATATTCTGGGTGTAACATAATCAGCTAGGTATTGCCTACCTTTTTTTAACCTCGATCATAACAACATTACAACAATACCTACATCAGACCGTCTGGTAGACCCAGGTCTCAAGATTTTTCCGCTACACACGTTAAGGCGGTCTGAGCGTGATTGGCCGGCAGAGCTTTAACCTGCCTGAAAGAATCGTACAGGAGCCAAGGGCATTTTATTCAAGTCGAATAGATAATATACGTATGAAAGGTGACATGTAATCTTTACAAAGTGACTTTACATACAGTACAGATTTACATAATTATGTACCAACATAAATCCGAAAGAAGAGAAAAAAAAGTACGCTCTTGTAGGTAGGAAGGTAGGTAAGTAAGTAAGTACGTAAGTAGGTAGGTACCTACTTAACTTGAATCCGACAAAAATGCTCTTTTTCATATTAAAAAGTAGACAAGAATGCATTTTACCTCGATAATCATAGCACGTGAGATTTCGCTTGCAAATTCAAAGGAATGATGCCGGATTTTGCTGGTAAAAGTGGGTTAAGGGTGCTGCAGACGAAATAAAAGGATAGCCACTTGCCACTTCCTAATAGAAGCGTGTAAACATGTTTATCCTGTCAAAAACCACACGACGCTGATTCTAAATATAAAACGTGATTTACAATTTGTACCATAAAGCTCCGCTTAGATAAATATGTGTCCCTCTGAAAAAATTGACATATTTTTACAACGGGCAAACAAAATTCTGATGCGTTGGTTTTAAAACGAAAATAGGCAAAAAAAAAAAGGTACTGGGGGATGCACTGACATTAAACATCAAAAGGGACAAAATTCCTCCCTCTCGTTCTTCTCTCCCTCTTTTTCCTTCCTCCGTTTTTCTATTTCGTCCCTTTTTCTTTTGATGGATGTTGAAGTACCTAATTTCCAAGAACACACCATAATGTAGGTATGTATCTCCTAATAGAAGCGTGTAAACATGTTTATCCTGTCAAAAACCTCACGACGCTGATTCTAAATATAAAACGTGATTTACAATTTGTACCATAAAGCTTCCCTTATGTGTCCCTCTGAAAAAATTGACATATTTTTACAACGGGCAAACAAAATTCTGATGCGTTGGTTTTAAAACGAAAATAGGCAACAAAAAAGGTACTGGGGGATGCACTGAAATTAAACATCAAAAGGGACAAAATTCCTCCCTCTCGTTCTTCTCTCCCTCTTTTTCCTTCCTCCGTTTTTCTATTTCGTCCCTTTTTCCCTTTTCCTCTTGTTTCATCCCTCACCACATGCTGAAACCTCGAGGGTAAGTTTTGTATTAAAAATTATTCCCAGAATTCCAATAATATATTGCAAAAGGGATACGCAAAATCTATAAATAATAGAGTACCTTCACATAATTATGCAATGTAGGTACCTATACAAGTTCATAATTCAATATTACCAGCAACCCCCTCCGCCCTTTCTCTTTACCTAATATTGGGAGGCTGGAAACTTTAATAATGTTCGTGTGTGTATAGGATAAGAAAAGTAAAACTGTGTGTGTGTGTGTGTGTGTGTGTGTGTGTGTGTGTGTGTGTGTGTGTGTGTGTGTGTGTGTGTGTGTGTGTGTGTGTGTGTGTGTGTGTGTGTGTGTGTGTGTGTGTGTGTGTGTGTGTGTGTGTGTGAGAGAGAGAGAGAGGTAGGTACCTATACAAGTTCATAATTCAATATTACCAGCAACCCCCTCCGCCCTTTCTCTTTACCTAATATTGGGAGGCTGGAAACTTTAATAATGTTCGTGTGTGTATAGGATAAGAAAAGTAAAACTGTGTGTGTGTGTGTTTGTGAGAGAGAGAGCGAGAGGAACAGAGAAATTAGCTGGAAAAACAAGCTCGTATCTAATTCCAGTAGAATACGGTTATTTTTAGAGAAGGAACTTAAAGGTAAGTCCTTACTTCGCGTATAGGAACTTTTCATTAATCCACTTTCATCCCCGGTACGGAAGTACTTTCTCTCAGAACGTCAACTTTAATTTGCACAGTAACGTGAAGTACTCCGGCCTATAGCTAACAAAACACGAAACGGAGGCGTGCTTCCCTCCTTGTAAGTTAAAAAAAGTTCCTACTTTAACACTTTATCGCCCAAGGAGAGCTGTAGGGGACATTTTTTGAGTTCTTTTTTTATTATTCATCTCTACACTAGCATAGTTTTCAAGGCTAATATGCCAGCCTAGTTAGCTTAGTTGGTAGTGCGTCTGCCTTGTAAGCGCTAGGCCGCGGGTTCGATTCCCGCCCGGGGCGGATTTTATCCTGATGGGATAATGTTCGTTTTATAGTACCTAACTACTTAAGAATAGAGGAAGAATTTAATTTTTACCCTCCCCATTTTGATATTGTAAAAATTCAGCTGTATTATAGAAACTAGGCTGTCTCTGGTTCGATAAGGGATAGTATTATTACTGTATTAACTATAAGTCTAGCTACCGTTATAGGCCAAGTTAATGTTCTTACTTGGGTTAAAGTACCAATGACTGATCTTCTCAAAGACATGTTAAAAACCATAAGTACCTAGGTATTGAGCTATTAAGCATTTCCTCACTACTATGAATGTCACATTGTCACACAACGCTGAGAAAAAATCAGTGATATGAGTTCCATATTAGAGTTCCAGAAATTTTTACTTCATTATTAAACCCCAGAGGCTTTGTGGCAGTATACAAGAACAAAGGTTACAGTGGTATGGTCATGTGATGAGAAGGGATGAAAATTGTATTGGAAAGAAAATCCCTGTACACAAAAACCCTAAAGTGAGTGAATTGCAAGGCAACCCTAACCACCTCAAAGCCTCTAGGATTCAATAATGAAGTAAAAATTTGTATGAATGCCGAGTTAGAGTTTTGGTAAAGGTCCAGACTTGGAACCGTGTTCATGTGTTTTCTTCAAGTCTGTTCATACAGACTTGAAGAAAACTGTCCTCCAAGTGACCTCAGTTTACCCAATGAACAACTTAATCTAATATGTCCCATACTTGCCCAATCCCACTAAACTTAATATAATTATTATGTCCCGTACTTGTCCCAGCCCTACTAAACTTAATACAATATGTCCCATACTTGTCCCAGCCCTACTAAACTTAATATGACATGTCCCGTACAGAGATGTGCGAACCACAAAATGCAAAATGGAAAATGCAAAATGCAAAATGTAAAATGTACATTTACATTTTACATTTCAAATTGGTTTCTACCTACGATTAAATGGACAGTTCATGGAAAGTTTTGACATGTGTTATGCGTGGGCATATGATTAAGTATGGTTGGAGTAATAATTTTCAATTAATCACTAATGTGGTAATGTCTAAGTACCCATCCTATTACAGAGGTACTTAGTATAGGTTAGTAGATACCTACTGGGTAGACTGGGTACTCCTTAGGTGACTTTCTCCGTGATAAATTGCTAGCTAGAATGTATGCTTGTTATGAATTTGAGTGAAAAGTTGCGACTTGACCATTCCTTAAACTAAAAAAAATCTGGGCCTCCCCAAGCTGTGGCGTACCTCCTGTGATTGATAAAATGTTATTTTTCAAAAGCTCAAATTATCAAAGAGAAGCATTTTAAATGTCGTTTTTTTTTTCTCTCCATGATTTTTCCCCTTGCTGATGCCCATATTTTTTATAGAAAAATTCCTTTGATATCTAATACCCAACAGTTTTTTGTATACCTATCTAGTACCTAGATACATATGTAGAGGTATTATATTGAATACATCCCAACTTTTTCTGAAGTCTACAGTACATTGAACCACCAGTTATTATTTGGCTGCAGATAAAATAAATTAGCAACCCCGCTATACATAGAGTAGGGGTAGGTATACTATTTTCAGAGCTGATATCAAACCAGAAATATCAAAGGTATTGAAGAACATCATTATCTCACTATCTCTATCCAAACAAAATGAGGGAGAGAGAACGATAGATAAATAGAGAGAGAGAGAGAGAGAGATAACGATAGATAGAGAGGGAAAGGGAGCAATAGATAAATCGACAGAGTTAGAGGGAGGGAGAGAGAAGGATAGGCAAAGAGGGAGAGAGATAGAAAGAAGGATGGAGAAAGAGGGAGAGCTTCATTAATCAATTTGAACAAAGAGTTGTAAATGTTGCAATTCAAAGAGGGAGTGAGATAAAGAGTGCGAAGAAGGGAGACAGAAAGGAAGTGAGAGAGACAGAGGTAAGAGGGAGGAGATAGAATAGAAAGAGAGAGAGAGAGAGTAAAAGAGAAGGAGAAAGAGGGGAATATTTTATGGAGAATAAATTGGTATATTAAAAATTGCAACGTATAACGAAAAATGTGTGCTCAAGAGAGAAAGTAAATTGGAAAAACACACAAATGGAAGAGAGAGAGAGAGAGTGACGGATAGCAAAGAGAAAGAGAGAGGGAGTGAGGAATAGCAAAGAGAGATAAAGAGAGGAGATAGATGGATGAGAGAAAGAGAGAGGAAGTGACGGATAAAAGAGAGAGAGAGAAGACAGATAGAAGAGAAAGAGAGAGGAGACAAATAGCAGATAAAGGGAGAGGGAGTAATAGACAACAGAGAGAGAGAAAGGAGATAAAGGGAGGGAGATAGCAGGGAGGACCCTAACGTGGGGTATTTAGTCTATCCAAACCGTACTTAATGGGAGGCAGCCCTCCCCCTCAGGCCCCCTTTATTCCTTTACGGATGGACTCCAAAATTCAGACCCACTGGATTCTTGGGCTCCCCCCCCCCTCACGATAAAAATCCTGGCGACGTGCCTGTTTTCATCTTCTACCTGCACTTTGCACGTCCCTGCAAGTTGCATTATGAACTTTCCACGGTGAAAGAAAATAATGCATTAGAAGAGAGAAGTACCTAATGTTTACATTCTTCGTCACTCAATTTACAAGATGAAATCCGGGGGCGGAAAAAAAAAAAAAAAAAAAAAATGGGGGGGGAA
>NW_007377458.1:124239-161018 GCF_000475195.1 Diaphorina citri
GCATTTTACATTTTGCATTTCAAATTGGTTTTCAAAAGCATTTTGCACATCTCTGGTCCCGTACTTGTCCCAGCCCTACTAAACTTAATATAATATGTCCCATACTTGCCCAATCCCAATGTCCCGTACTTGTCCCAGCACTACTAAACTTAATACAATATGTCCCATACTTGTCCCAGCGCTACTAAACTTAATATGACATGTCCCGTACTTGTCCCAGCCCTACTAAACTTAATATAATATGTCCCATACTTGTCCCAACCTTACTAAACTTCATATAATATGTCCCATGTCCACTTGTCCATCTCCAGTCCCACTCACCCCATTTGTATCGTCATCTCTACCACCACATCCACTGACGTGACAAGAAAACTAACTCATCCAATGTCAACAGAACGAACTTTTACTTCTTTGGAGACTTTTTGGAACAAGAAATTATATAAAGGTGGTACACATAGTTGTGTGGGGGTATAGGTATACACAGGGGACTTGGAAAATAAAAGAAGACCTCACTTGGCGTCTGTCCGAACCAGGGCCGATCCAGGATTTTGTCAGGGGGGGGGGGAGTCAAAACAGTGATGTCCTCCCACGTCCTATCTTCCCCTCGATCTACCCCTCCCTATCGTAAACCTTCCCCTCTTCTCCATATCCACTCCCTTCTCATCCACCTCCTTCCACTCCTAATACCCCTGTCACTTATTCTAGTCCCCTTATCCTTCTCCTTGTTTTACCACCTCCAATAGATCAGTTGCGCTTACTTGGGTGATATTGCAAAGTAATAGAGCAGGAAAAATGAGGACCAACGGAATTTTTCTTTTTCTTCTACGACTTCTAGAGCCCGAGATAAATCAATTTAAAAAATACCGGTAAATCGTGAACTTTGACGTCACGACATACGCTCCCGTAGGCGATGACGTCATAATTTATGACTCCCGCTTCGTTTGTTTGTGCGCAAGCGTTTCTGCGCATTTTGACGTGAAATCTGACGTCACAACTCTTTGAACTTTTACATTAGAACGGCAATTAAAAATTTAATTTTCGACCCTTTAAAGTTACTTTTTCGGAGTTTTTTGACCTCAGATTTGGATTTTTTACAACTTTTTACGTTGGAATCGACCTTTTGTTAATAATTTTTACCCATTTGCAACTGCTCCATTTGGAAACTCCGCTGATAAGAGCGGTATCAAAATCACGTTATACCTCCCTATTCCCCATATCTACATAATACCCTAATACCTATTCATTAGACCTATACAACGCCTTCCATATGCCTGACAGGAGCGTTTGTAAATTTCCCCAACCAGATAATGAGATAAGAGATCCGGTAGAGGGGAGGGGATAAGTTACGTGCCTGTAAAAAGCACGTACGGGTACAGGCACGTAGATATACGTATAGCGCCATAGATTGGAAATTTCCAAATTACGGGGGAAATGCGTGACGTGCGAAATATTAACGTCAAAGATTTTAGAAATTTTGAATTTAGGAAAATGAAGCTTTTTTTATCGACTTTTTAGTGATATATTCTGGGTGTAACATAGTCAGCTATTAGTTATTGCCTACCTTTTTCTAACCTCGATCATAACAACATTACATCAATACCTACATCAGACTGTCTGATAGACCCAGGTCTCGAGATTTTTCCGCCACACACGTTAAGGCGGTCTGAGCGTGATTGGCCGGCAGAGCTTTAACCTGCCTAAAAGAATCGTACAGGAGCCAAGGGCATTTTATTCAAGTCGAATAGATAATATACGTATGAAAGGTGACATGTAATCTTTGCAAAGTGACGTAACAATGTATTTTTTTTTTTTTTCTTTCTATCTTTTTATTGTATTAATGTTATTTTTAGCCGTTTGAACCAATTTTGTTCAAAAACAGATTAACATTTACACTGGCGCAGCTCTCTTTCGCTTTTCCACTGGAAGAGCGGGGAGAGTGTAGTGGCCTATTTTGAGGTGGCTCCTCAACAGGCAGACAACATGGTGACCTTCTGTTGGAGCTATATATAATATAGCTAACTAAAGCCACTCAGTGTCCTTGAAACCTTTGTGTTAAATGTTATTTCTTCCTATCTGCCATCCGGATCTTTTTTTTTTTTTTTTATTTAATTACACGGATATCGTATCCATTTTTATAAAACGCGAAATGTTTTGCCTATCTAAATTACCTATCTAAGATCACATTTTTAATGGCAGGTGTCAAATGTCATGAAAACAGAAAGCCCCAGTTTAAAAGCAAATACTTCCAGGAAGTCTTTACTCAGAGGTGATGAAACACCTAAAAGCGAGAAAAGGATTATTAGCTGTAAAACACCATTGTCTGCAAAATTCATTGGAGGAAAATCACCCAGGCCTTTGAAGTTGAGCTGTGACAGTCCCACACCGTCAGAAGAGAAAGAAAACAATGTGGATTGTAGGAGATTGAACTTGCCCAAAACTCCTTACTCTTTGAGGACCAAGTTGAAAAAACGTAAGTCAATATCTAGGTAAGTAGTGTAACTACCAACTTATCGAATAAATCAAACCCCGCATCACTGGCACTATTTCCTATGGACTGAAGCCTTTGCATGGGAGCAAATTCACCTACATTTGTACGATGTACCAAATTTGTATCTCTACCAACTTACCTACAGAACAAATTACTTCACTTCCCACTCAAAGTTGTAAATAATGTACCTATCTCATTTTCAGGAATATGTCAAGAGACCAAGACAGATCAATACCAGGATGATGACAGTGGTTCTGAATTTGAAGCTTCTAATCCAGAATCATCTTCGAATAAGTGTTCTTGTGTTCTTTTTTTTACATTTTTTATTTTACCTACTTATCTTTATCACTCTGATATCAGTACCTACTACTTATCAGGTACTCAAGGATATTTGTGACCCATTTAATTATTATGAAATACCTAGTCCCCCTGTGAATATGTCAAACATTTGTATTTGTGTACTTGTAGGATTGCCTGCGTCAGGAAAAACATCCCTAGTGCAGAAATTGAAAGAGATATATCTCGGAGAACAGATTGTTTATCATGTTTGCTATGATGATATTATTAAGGTTGTGGGTGAAGATCCTGATTTCACACAGTGGAAACCCAAGAGACAAATGATTGTGAGTTTTGTAGAGGAGCTCGTCAGGAAATTAAAAGATAGTTCTGGTGAGAAAATGGTAAATGGGACAAGTTTTGTTGATTACAAAAAAGACTGTTGTTATAAAGGTAATAGTAACACAGAAGCATCAGTTGAAAATACCAATAACATAAATGAGATTATGTCAACATTTAAATTGAATTTGAGTACAGGCAATTCTACCATATCTGACTCAGAACCTGTAAAACAATTCCAGTGTATGGCGGATAAAATCATCAAAGACATTGGCAGAAAGATTGATGGGACTGCCAGGCTGGTTATTGAGGATGTTGACTTTGGGAAGATCCCACCAGTGAAACATTTTATAATCATAGATGACAACATGTATTACAAGTCAATGAGATATGCCTACTATAGGATAGCAAGGAAACATGAACTGTCATTCTGTATGGTATATGTTGATGTTGGTCTCGAACAGAGTTTGAAAAATAATGCACGGAGAAATGAGGCAAGATCAAAGGAGAATACAAACAGAATAAATAATAATGTGTCTGTAGATAATCAAATCAGGGGCATGTTTCTTGGCTGTATGGATCCTTCTTATAGGTCTATAAACACAGCTCATCATGTTACAAATGAAACCATTATAAACATGTCCAAGAAACTAGAGCAGAATAAATAATAATGTGTCTGTAGATAATCAAATCAGGGGTATGTTTCTTGGCTGTATGGATCCTTCTTATAGGTCTATAAACACAGCACATCATGTTACAAATGAAACCATTATAAACATGTCCAGGAAACTAGAACCACCTGTCAATGAAGGCTTTGAAAAGAACAAGTTCTTAATTGGTAGCTCCCACACATTTTGACTTGGTGCGTGGCGGGGCCGAGGGCTACCGCGGTCCTAAGAAAAGTACGAAGTTTTGTTGTAAAGTTTGACAAGTATAAAAGACTAGGCCGACCGCTGGCGCTGATTGGCTTGTTAGCGACCAGTCTTCCAAAAATACCCAGGATTTAGGATCTAAGAGGCGATTGCAAAGTGACTTTACATACAGATTTACACATAATATATGTGCCAACTTAAATCCGAAAGAAGAGAAAAATAAAAGTACGCTCTTGTAGGTAAGTAAGTACGTACGTACTAAGTAGGTAGGTACCTACTTAACTTAAATCCGACAAAAATGCTCTTATTCATATTAAAAAGTAGACAAGAATGCATTTTACCTCGATAATCATAGCACGTGAGATTTCGCTGGCAAATTCAAAGGAATGATGCCGGATTTTGCTGGTAAAAGTGGGTTAAGGGTGCTGCAGACGAAATAAAAGGATAGCCACTTGCCACTTCATCAAGAATAATGGTTATATTCGTACGTAGGTAACGCTTCTATGTAGATATATAGGTAGGTACCCTTTATGTTTGAAAAATGAAAGAAAAACTAAGAGAGGAGAAAGAGGGGGAGGGAGAAAGAGAGAAAAGTAGATAAAGAGAACGAAGCAGAAGAAGAGAATGACGAAAAAAAGGGGAAAGAGATGGAGAAAATATGAAAAAACGAAGCAAAAAAACGAAACAAATAAGAGGAGATAGGAAGTAAAAAAAGGAATAATGAAAAATAAAGGAGAGGAAAGAAGATAAAGCAGAGGAAGAAATAAGAAAGCAGAAAAGGAGGGTGGACAAATGTGAAAAAGAGAAGAGGAGATGGGAAGTAAGAAAAAAGAATGAGGAAGCTGATGAAGAAATGAGGAAGGAAAAGAGGAAGATTATGAAGGGAAAGGCGAAAGAGAGAAAAGTAGATAAAGAGAACGAAGCAGAAGAAGAGAATGACGAAAAAAAAGGGGAAAGAGACGGAGAAAATATGAAAAAACGAAGCAAAAAAATGAAACAAATAAGAGGAGATAGGAAGTAAAAAAAAGGAATAATGAAGAATAAAGGAGAGGAAAAAAGATAAAGCAGAGGAAGAAATAAGAAAGCAGAAAAGGAGGGTGGACAAATATGAAAAAGAGAAGAGGAGATGGGAAGTAAGAAAAAAGAATGAGGAAGCTGATGAAGAAATGAGGAAGGAAAAGAGGAAGATTATGAAGAGATAGAGCAAAGAAGAAGAAAGGACCTCTGAGGCACGGACCGGGGATATAGGGAAAGACCTTCATAAAACATCAGGATTAGAGAGATAAAAGTCCAGATAATATTATGATATGTTCCCAGTCCTTGTCACAGGATGACTCAAAACTCCAAATTTTGAAAATTGTTGTAGCTTTTCTGCAAAGTTTTTGCTCTAAAGCTTTCGTGCGAAATGAGGGTGTGAATTCTTGCACTGAAAATTTGAATATTTCACAAAAGAACCGAGGATATAGGGAAAGACCTTCATAAAACATCAGGATTAGAGAGATAAAAGTCCAGATAATATTATGATATGTTTGTTCCCAGTCCTTGTCACAGGATGACTCAAAATTCCAAATTTTGAAAATTGTGGCAGCTTTTCTGCAAAGTTTTTGCTCTAAAGCTTTCGTGCGAAATGAGGGTGTGAATTCTTGCACTGAAAATTTGAATATTTCACAAAAGCCTTATAGTTTTACTTGATATTTAACTATTTCGGGCACTTGCCCTCGCGAGGAAATTTGAGGTTGAAATGCCATCGAAAAAGGCGAAGTTTTGTGATTTACAAAAGCCTTTTATGTTTTTTCAGGAATTAACGAGTCTCTTTAAACATGTCAAGAAGAAGAATAAGATGAAGAGAAGAAGAAGGAGAAGAAGAAATTACTAAAAATAGAGCAATGTAGGCACTAGCATTTGTACCGTCTCTCAAAGTCGCCAAACTTTTGAACTGTCCAGTTCGAAATACAAAGCTGACTTAAAGTTTATGATATGTTTATACCCACCCAAGTAATATGACGAGGATATTGCTAAAAACAAAAGTTATCCTTTGCTAGAATGGCTAGGAAAGGCACCCACTCGTGGAAATAAAGCTTCTTTATGTTGGTATTTATTTTTGCACAAAAGATGAGGAAGGGAAAACCTCAAAATCGTTTGTTTGTGTTACCTATAACACTCAAATTTTCATTTGTACAAAGATGGGAATTCGATTTCTATCGATTTAGATTTTTTCTGGTAGTTATTTAATCATTTGAATCTGCTTCAAGAGTTCAAGACCATGTAGGTTTCTACGTATGTAGCATTAAATATCAATAGAACTTACTGCCGTGACATTTCAGACAATATCCGGCCTATTGCCTCAAAGATTCTGTGTCTCCAGATGGTTCTGTCTTCCCATTATTCCTCTCCCAATCCTATGTCCCCTCTATCTAATATTGTTTAGTTATTTAATCATTGGAATCTGCTTCAAGACCATGTAAGTAGGTTTCTACGTATGTAGCATTAAATATCAATAGAACTTACTGCCATGACATTTCAGACAATATCCGGTCTATTGCCTCAAAGATTCTGTGTCTCCAGATGGTTCTGTCTTCCCATTATTCCTCTCCCAATCCTATGTCCTCTCTATCTAATATTGTCACTCCAGTGAAAGAGAGAAATAACAGAACTATTGCTCCTTAAATATTTCTTCTTGATTCCATGCACCATTTCTAGATAAATCTCTTTTCCCATTTCTTTGTATGTAATTACAATTTATTTCCTTATCATCCCTATTGTACTAACTCTTTTTCCATCTTTCCAGGTGTTTCATTCAAAAACCTCTACTCCTGGTGTCGGAAAGGTTTCCTAGTCACATCAGATCTCACATTGAGAACTCAACTCACGGAATTCCTGGACCATGAATTGATCAAGTGGAGAAATGATAAGGAGCATTTGTACATTCCCATCAACCTTAGCATATTAGAAGATTTCCAGCAGAAACAGTTGGAGAATGAAATGTGAGCTGTTCTGCCACTTGGTGTACCTGGCAAACTATTTTGGTTGCAAAAATTATGCTTCATAAGCAAGAGGGTGTTGATTTGTAAGTTGCTGTACCGTCCATCAGGAGATTAAGAAACTACCACTTCAATGGGGTTTAGCCATATGTTCTGGGTTAAAAGAGTTAGGGAACCTATTCTATGCAATCAGGAATTACTGTCCAAACTTTCATGATCAAAAAACGGGGTGGAAATATCCGTTTTCATGGCCTCTGATTCCAAAAGAAGTGTAGCATATGATCTGTACTATGTTATTAATAATTGTAGGATTTCCAGCAGAAACAGTTGGAGAATGAAATTTGAGCTGTTCTGCCACTTGGTGTACCTGGCAAACTATTTTGGTTGCAAAAATTATGCTTCATAAGCAAGAGGGTGTTGATTTGTAAGTTTTAGGAATATCTGTATGTCTGGAAAAGACTAGTCTTCAATAGCTGGGAATACCTAATTTTTTGAGTATGAATCCCTACCTCATGGAGGTTGTATTCTTTTAATCTTTGTCTTTCAAATAAACCTTGTAAGTATGTGGACCCTTGAAAAAGTTTAATGAGCACTATTAGGTACTGCATCAAAGGAAGCCTTTTGCTTACAGAATCAATTTCATCAGAATCGCTCTAACGGTAGGATTCATGTCCTACATGAACCTTGAGCGTTGTTGTTACAGTCGGATGTAAAGAAAACACTTTTTTCAAATACGGTAGGATTCATGTGAGACATGAAACCTCCGAAAAGCGATTTGTGGTAGGCTTCATGTCACACATGAAATTGTTCCCTCGCTTTTAATTTATTTTCTTTTTTTTCCTAGTTGAGTTAGAAACATCTGGTTTTTTTTGTCTTCTTCGGAAATCTTCGGACTATATTTCCGAATGCTTTGGAATCATAATAAACAAACACCGGCTTTTAAGTCTGTATATGAATAGAAGCATTTTCACTTTTTCTTCAAATATATTTACCTACTCAATCACAACTTATTGCCTTTTCTTGCATTGACTGCTTTAATTTTAAAGTTTACTTAATTCATTTCATTGTCCACTTGTCTTTGTGTATAATAAATTTAATGTGTTTAAACCCGTTTTTTATAAGATTACAAAAAAAGTTATTTTATTTTCTTACCTAATGTGTATAGTAGTATAGTGTATACACATACTCAAGTCAAGTATACAGGAACTGTTAAAGCAACCAAACAATTATATGAGGTCTGTTTTTCATTCCTACGCCGCATCGATGTGGCGTTCACTCTGCGTCAGGAGTGGGGGTAAAAAGTGGAAATTCAACAAACATGCTACCAACTTTTACCTACAGAACAAATTACTTCACTTCCCACTCAAAGTTGTAAATAATGTACCTATCTCACATATTTCTGAAGTAATTTGATTGTTGGTACCTTTTAAACTCTCAAGTACCTACTCCTTAAATTTTATTGTTTCCTGAATTTTTTAAACCCTCATTTCCAGGAATATGTCAAGAGACCAAGACAGATCAATACCAGGATGATGACAGTGGTTCTGAATTTGAAGCTTCTAATCCAGAATCATCTTCAGACTCAAGTGAAGGTATGTAGTTCTCTTTGTTCTTTCAGCTGTTCCAAAAACAAACTGGCAATAATGTTCTCCCCAGTCGAATCAAACCTGCCACCTAGCACTTGGAATTTTTCTGAACCTTGCTCTGAGGTCTTGTCCACTAGTTAGATCGCCTCTTTGGAGTGGACGAATAATTGTATTTATTACAATTCTTTTTCTTATTTACTATAATTATTTTTCTTTTAAAGATGACGAAGGATCTGCAGATGGAAGTTCATCACCAGAGAATGTCCCTGTACAGAAGAAACCCAGAATAATTCTCAAGATAACCAATCAAAATGAGTCTTCAGTCCAGTTCAAACCAAGGAGAGGAGCCAGGAAACGTGAACTTAGTTATGTAAGTTTCTAGCCCAAATGTTTTTGTACTGGCACTACTCCATTTATCCTGTACCAATGCTGTACCGTCCATCAGGAGATTAAGAAACTACCACTTCAATGGGGTTTAGCCATATGTTCTGGGTTAAAAGAGTTAGGGAACCTATTCTATGCAATCAGGAATTACTGTCCAAACTTTCATGATCAAAAAACGGGGTGGAAATATCCGTTTTCATGGCCTCTGATTCCAAAAGAAGTGTAGCATATGATCTGTACTATGTTATTAATAATTGTAATACGTATATATGTGGTTTACAAATTATCTCGAGAACAATTCGTCATAGAGTGACGAAATTTGGTATTCATAGCCTGCGCTGAGTAGGTACGCGACTGTAACAATGTCGTAAAATTCGGACAACCACCCGTCCAGATTTCCAGATACTAACCGCTGACGCTAACAACGGGGTCTATAATTTGAGAGGCTAAACAGGTTTTTTACATTGGTTATATTTGTTAGGAATAGGAAAGAGAAGCCAAAAACTGTGGAAAAATCACCAAAAGTTATGAAAAACTGACCAAGTTGGACCAAAAGTCCAAACAAAAGCAAAAGTACAAAAAAACACCAATTTTTAACAAAATTCAAATTTTTTGTGGGCACAAAAAAAATGGTCGTATCAAAAACTCGATCGTGTGCACTGACCTTTCTGAAAGCGCGAAATTTCAAATTCTCTAATGGAGTGAAGAAAAAATATTTTATTTTTTTGCTCTTTATTCAATCAGCGTTTTCTTTTCTTTTTTTTTCATATAAAATGGGTCTGTTTTAGCTATCTACTTATTCTACTTAGCTACTAAATTTTTTTGTCTTCAACTGTTGTCCAGAACTGCATCATGCCTAAACTTGATTGGCTATCACCTAACGAGTAAGTCCTTAGTTCATACCACTGCTTGTAATACACACTTACTGTAAATCCTACAACTGTGCTGAAAGGCATTAGTGGTTCAGTTGATAAAGGGCTCACTTGGAAAAAGAGGTCTTAAGGGGTCTCTGAATGCCTAAGAGCCCACCCCCATTTGTTTTGAGTTCTATACTACTTTTTTACTTTCCTTATCCTATAGGAAGGAAAGTAATGTAATCGGGTCAAAATTTCGATGGTCAGTTTTTAGTGCCAAAACACGTAACTTTTTTCCCAATGTCTTGTAGGCAATGTACCTAATTCAAGTGAGAGTAGTGTACACACAATATGATTTTCTCTGAACAACAAAAGTGGGAATGAGTTCCAATAGATGTAATAAAGTTAATTTTAAATAAAACTTGTTCCTCCTTCAGGTACAATGAAGCTCCTGGTGAGTGTGTTGTGGGAGCTTACTGGGTTCCTAATGAGTCTTGTGAGCCGAATAGAATAATGGTCACCTGCCCATTTAATTCAGCACACAAAATGAAACAGTCCAAATTTGCCGGCCCTAGTGGTTGACCCGTCCTTTGTACGGGACCACCACACACACACAAATACACTCCCCCCCACACACACCACACCATAATATCTCACAGTCTGAATCAAATAGAAGAAGAAAACAGGAAGGTAAGGAAAATAAGGAGAGAGAAAACGGAAGGAGAAGAGAATGGAGAGGAAACCTGTGAATAATTTAAAATATAAAGAGAAAGAGAATGGGGATGAAAAGCAAGAGGGGAAGAAGAGAAGAGGGGAAGAAATAATGGAAGAAATCTGCGGAGAAAGGAGAATTCAAAAGAAAACTAAAGAGAAAGAGATAATACATGGAAATAACAGAGATGGAACAGGGAGAGAGAGAGGGGGAAGACATAATAGAGAAAGCTTCCATCTGAATTTATTTTGTTTTGACGAACTTCTTGGAATTTTAAAACTTTACAAAATAAAGAGGTTTGATGGGAGAAGGAGTGGAGGGAGGGGAAGGAGGGGAAGAGGAGGGGAGGGAAAGTTGGAAAATAATTATTATAGTCAGAGTATAATTACTAAGCAAATAGATAGCTACACGCACTACACTGAAGACTTTCCTCATAAGTTGCAAAAAATTCCTACAAACTACAAAACTTATATTCATCAATGTGGATATTTGATTACATATGTCATGGAATTTCTTGAATAGAAGTGAAAGTTCTCAAACTTTGAACTTGTACCTTTTATCAGAATTTACTTATCACACCGGAATGAGCACCAAATTTAAATCCTAATTCTGATGAAAAGGAAAATATTGAATGATATCCTATACGAATATGGAACTTGTACCTACCTACCTACCTACCTACAACTTATATTTTATTATTATCATTTACCATCATGATTTTTTTTTATCCCATCAACAATTTTTCGGCAGCCATTTTCCTTTTCTCATCACATTTACAGAGGAGAAACTTGCTACTTCGATTGCGAGAGCTGCGTTGGAGAGGTAGATATCAAAACATCGGTCTTCTAATTAAATCAACCTACAACTTATATTTTATTATTATCATCATGATTTTTTTTTTTATCCCATCAACAATTTTTCGGCAGCCATTTTCCTTTTCTCATCATATTTACAGAGGAGAAACTTGCTACTTCGATTGCGAGAGCTGCGTTGGAGAGGTAGATATCAAAACATCGGTCTTCTAATTAAATCAACGAAACAAGAAGTAGGTAGGTAAAAAAAGTTTTAATTTTTCATCATGAACTTTTTTCTCCAAAAAGTTTTCCATTAAATTTCTTCATTAAAAGCAAAGCTAATATAGAGCTACATTAAAAGTTAATACCTATAATTTATGTACATAACGGGAACTTCTTAAAGTACCTAAACCGGTACCTAACATTAATTATTATTTTATTTTGATGTTTGTTGATGTTATAAATCATTTTTATTGATCTTCAAAAATGTTCCTACCTATCTTGTCATAAAATCCTTTGATCATTAAGTTGGAATCAAAACAAATTTGATGCTTCTTAGGATGACCATTAAACCACCTGTCCCGTTGGTGTAGTGGTCTGGATCTAGACTAGACCAGACGTTCGCTTGGAAATGAGAAGAGTTTGGGTTCAATCCCAGTAGATGAAATTTTACTCTCAACATTATTAGAGCATTTGACAATAAAGTGACCCTTTAGTCGTTTTCGAGGAGTATAAAAAAGCACTATTATTTCATTTAAAGGCCAGGCGGGCCTTAATACTCCTTGGGGAAAGTTTTATATGAAATGTTATTCGATATCACAACACAGTATACCTATTAATATGGAATAAATATGCCCTCATACAAGTGAATTTTTGTTGAAATTTCCGGAGCACCGTGAAAAGTTCCAATTTCATGAAACCCCTTGCCTTACCTTTTTATTTTTGTTTAGGGGGGAAAAGGGTTAACGCTTTATTTTCCAAACTTTGAACTTTTGAATTCTTGAGCGTGTTCTTTTTTTCTTCTTTTTTGTGCCTACTTGTTTTGACTGTTTTTTGTTCTGTTTAGGCTTCTTTTTAGCGGCAACGTTTAGTCGAGTCATAAAGGCATCACAAGTTTAGAAAGAACAGACCACAAACTTTCATATACTTGAGCTTTCATAATAATTATGGTTTTGGATTCTTCTATACAGAAGGGAGAGAACATCAATACATTTTATTAAAATAGAGGTAGATCTCTTCTTAAAAAATCTTTGAGTGCGAAGTCCAGTCTCTTACGGAGTAATATGCACACTATTATGGAGTAGGTACCAATTTGTCTTTTCTCTAAACATAATTGTACTGTTTCCTCTGTTATATTTTGACAAAATAACACCTCATTTGTAGTCGCTAACAAGAAGCCTTCATATTTTTTCACTGAGTTACAGGCTATACAGGTACGAGTAGGTTTTTCCATAGGTCATTTGATCTCTACAAGAAAGCTGTTCCTCTCAAGCTACAAAATCATCTCTTCCTCTCAATATGCCTTCAATTTTCAACGGTTTCAAATTTCAAAAGGCCAGTGGCATTTTTTCTCATTGGAAAAAAATGGAAAATCTTCCTAAGCCTCTAGAAGTATTAGCGGATCTGTAAAAGCAGAGTTTGGACCTTTGAAATTTGTGTATAAAGGGATACGTATGTCCTACAGCTTCAGATGTGGGATGAACCACGTAATAAGGTTTTAACCCAGTTGACTGGATCAACATGGAAGTCGGAACTGGTTTCTTCCTAGTGAAAACATTAGATACCTAATGAGCGCAGAAAATTGCTTACAAACAAATGTTGGCATTCTAAAAGGTATCATTAGTAACCCAGAAAAAAAAACTGAAATTCCATCTTGGAGATTTAGAAATCTTTCACCATTAGTTGGGTATTCTGAAGATACCTATTTACCTAACTATACAGTAGAAAGATTTTTTCCCTTATTATAACAAGCAACAAACCTTGCAATACTCATTTTCTTTTCTTTCTACTTTTAAATAATGACTTGCGTTGGCATTCTAAAAGGTATCATTAGTAACCCAGAAAAAAACTGAAATTCCATCTAGGAGATTTAGAAATCTTTTACCATTAGTTGGGTATTCTGAAGATACCTATTTACCTAACTCTAGAGTAGAAAGATTTTTTCCCTTATTATAACAAGCAACAAACCTTGCAATACTCATTTTCTTTTCTTTCTACTTTTAAATAATGACTTGCCATTATTTCTTTTCAGTTCTTTTAGGTTGAAAAAAAATGTCCGAGACATCTGAGTTCTCTTTTAATTTTCCCCAGTACAATGGAATCAGCATTTCCATGTCTAAGGCAAGCGACAGCATGAAAATGTTAGAAGGGAAAAACATTTCGACAGAAAAAAACGGAGAGAATTCAACACCTCTCATTTTAGGTATGAGTGTAAGGTACGTACTTAGGTAGGTATACATTCACGAAATTTTCCCAGAACTAAGCACATTTTGTAAAGAATGTATACGTTGTGTACTTAAACACGTACGTAGTTCCTAAATTATACAGTTTGCCTTTTCTTTTCACGTTATACAGTTTGCCTTTCTGGTAAATTAAAACTGAAAGAATTTCTCTTAAAATAATACCTACCTGAAATTGCGTTTTCATCCTGCTCCGAGGGAAATTTGAGCGAGAAAACTGGAGAACACATTACGTTGAAGTATTCGTCATCTGTACAGTACACATAGAGTGGGAATTTCCACACTCATATAATTGTCTCACATTATTCGACTTTATGGAAAGGAATGAAAAGTTTTCCCGAATTTAATAACTCTTAATTATTAAATACGTTAAAAATAACAATTGAAACTTTGGAGAATTTGCTGTGAATATATTGCGTACAATAGGAACTAATATTAGCTCACATTACACTCTCATAATATCTCACAGCCTGAATCAAATAGAAGAAGAAAACAGGAAGGTAAGGAAAATAAGGAGAGAGAAAACGGAAGGAGAGTAGAATGGAGAGGAAACCTGTGAATAATTTAAAATATAAAGAGAAAGAGAATGGGGATGAAAAGCAAGAGGGAAAGAAGAGCAGAGAAGAGAGTGAAGAAATAATGGAAGAAATCTGCGGAGAAAGGAGAATTCAAAAGAAAACTAAAGAGAAAGAGATAATACATGGAAATAACAGAGATGGAACAGAGATGGAACAGGGAGAGAGAGGGGGAAGACATAATAGAGAAAGCTTCCATCTGAATTTATTTTGTTTTGACGAACTTCTTGGAATTTTAAAACTTTACAAAATAAAGAGGTTTGATAGGAGAAGAGGTGGAGGGAGGATGAGGAGGGGAAGAGGAGGGGAGGGAAAGTTGGAATATAATTATTACAGTCAGAGTATAATTACTAAGCAAATAGATAGCTACACGCACTACACTGAAGACTTTCCTCTTAAGTTGCAAAAAATTCCTACAAACTACAAAACTTATATTCATCAATGTGGATATTTGATTACATATTTCATGGAATTTCTTGAATAGAAGTGAAAGTTCTCAAACTTTGAACTTGTACCTTTTATCAGAATTTACTTATCACACCGGAATGAGCAGCAGAAAAAAACGGAGAGAATTCAACACCTCTCATTTTAGGTATGAGTGTAAGGTATACGTACTTAGGTAGGTATACATTCACGAAATTTTCCCAGAACTAAGCACATTTTGTAAAGAATGTATGTATACGTTGTGTACTTAAACACGTACGTAGTTCCTAAATTATACAGTTTGCCTTTTCTTTTCACGTTATACAGTTTGCCTTTCTGATATATGGCTAAAGTTCAGGATACAGGGTCGCTCAATGACAAGAATATAATATTTTACAAATCATTCCATTCACACCTCTCAAAAGCAAAACTCTTTCTCAACCCTGTAACGTATAGGTATTTCAAGAAAATAATAATAATAATGATAATGCCTAGCAAAATCGGAGTAGATTAATATGGCGGAAACGGTATCTATACTATCTATTGAAATTCTTGGGTTCAGGCACAGTCGGATGCTGCCCACGTAACAAGCTATGAGATAAATATGAAATTTCCTATGAGACACCCTGTAGTAATACGTTATGTTTGGTCGGAGAATGGGGATGTCAAAACAGCGTTTTAAATTGATAAAATATAGTATTTTATTATTATCGCACATATTTCTACACGGTATCTATACTATCTATTAAAATTCTTGGGTTTAGGCACAAGCGGATGCTGCCCACGTAACAAGCTTTTCCTATGAGATTAATATGAAATTTCCTATGAGACACCCTGTAGTAATATGTTATGTTTGGTCGGAGAATGGGGATGTCAAAACAGCGTTTTAAATTGATAAAATATAGTATTTTATTATTATCGCACATATTTCTACGTTGTTATGTACTCCAGAACACAAAGTTAATCGAAACACAATACATCTCTCTCAAATAGTCGAATTCATACCTCTCTCCCTTTTCTTCACCTGACTCATATTATCTGCATTCCACTCTTGTAACAAATAGGAGGCGTATGAACACTTGAGACTTGAGGCTTACAGGTATAAAGGTTAACATTTTTGGGATGAAAACTGAAGACAAAAATGTCATTGTTACATAACATGATTGATTGATTGATAGATAGTTAGTCTCTGCGTTGATATTAGATGAAAATTTAAAACTCCACTTTGTCTATACTCTTTTACCCCTCAAAATGAATTCCCTAGTCAAATGAGCTTACCATCTATATTCCTCTTTCATCCATTTTCCCTGTTGTGACCTACTTTCTCCAAATAAACTAGATACCTCCTTAATCCACTCCGGTATTATTCCAAGGGTGGATTAATTCGAGTTAAACCGAACACCACAACCACTTAAGGAGCCTCAACTGGAGCACCCACTTGAGGAGCTCCCAAAAAGGTTCCTCAGGAGTACCCATTTAAGCTGCCTTCGGTTAGAGAGTCCCCCACAGCAGTGGCGTAGCGTCCATGTAGGGCGTGTATGGCGGCCATACACTCAAAAATTCCACTCAAATACCCTTAAATATTGACTTTAATATGATTGATTGATTGATTGATAGATAGTTAGTCTCTGCGTTGATATTAGATGAAAATTTAAAACTCCACTTTGTCCATCCTCTTTTCCCCCTCAAAATTGATTCCCTAGTCAAATGAGCTTACTATCTATATTTCTCTTTCATCCGTTTTCCCTGTTGTGACCTACTTTCTAGAAATAAACTAGATACCTCCTTAATCTACTCCGGTATTATTCCAAGGGTGGATTAATTCGAGTTAAACCAAACATCACAACCACTTAAGGAGCCTCAACTGGAGCACCCACTTGAGGAGCTCCCAAAAAGGTTCCTCTGGAGTACCCATTTAAGCTGCCTCCGGTTAGAGAGTCCCTCACCCCCACAGGCATCGGCACTGTTCGAAAATACACCCTATTCCCTTCTGAACATTGTTCTTGTCATATTTCAAATGCCTATATGTTCCCTCACAGGCATCGGCACTGTTCGAAAATACACCCTATTCCCTTCTGAACATTGTTCTTGTCATATTTCAAATGCCTATATGTTCCCTCACGCTTCATTTTGAGTTCCCATATTTTTCTGATAAAGTTCATTAAAGTCATTCAGCCGTTTTGTGTTCCTCTCTTCCTCCCCCGTTGGGTTGTTACACGAATTTTGATGTTTTTTCCCTCTTTTCGGGGGAAAAAATTCCACGAGAATGGTTTGGTTCGAGAATTTTTTTCGAAATCTCTTTTGCTTTACGAGAAGGTAGCTTTTTTACCAAATAATTGAGCAATTGATCATTTGACTGAAAAAAACATTTTCATCTTCTGGAGATGACGGTCAAGTATTTTTTGTCTTTTGACTGTTTCTATTCGTGTGTAAGGGAGGGAGGGAGGGAGGGAGGGAGAGAGAGAGAGAGAGAGAGAGAGAGAGAGAGAGAGAGAGAGAGAGAGAGAGAGAGCGTTTTGTGTCCCTCTCTTCCTCTCCCGTTGGGTTGTTACACGAATTTTCATGTTTTTTCCCTCTTTTTGGGGGGAAAAAAATTCCACGAGAATGCTTTGGTTCGAGATTTTTTTCGAAATCTCTTTTGCTTTACGAGAGGGTAGCTTTTTGACCAAATAATTGAGCAATTGATCATTTGACTGAAAAAAATATTTTCATCTTCTGGAGATGACGGTCAAGTATTTTTTGTCTTTTGACTGTTTCTATTCGTGTGTAAGGGAGAAAGAGAGAGAGAGAGAGAGCGGAAAGAAAGAGAGGATTATGGAACTTTAGCAACAGTGAACATAATTATGTGGACCGATCACAAAACACATGGGAAGTATAGAAAAGGACAAGAAGAATAAAAACCATATGCCTATGTATGTATCTATGAGTACCTACAGCTGAAGGAGCGAAAAATACAGTCCTATTTACAATTTTACACGCATCCGATATTTAAACAAAGAAAATTTTCATTGTGAGCCCACCCTGTATGTCCATTATTTCGCTGCTGCTGGATACATTTTTCAAAATCGTTTCCCCATTAGAATTTATCAAAAAACTAGGTGACCCTCAAGAGAATAGCAACAGTGAACATAATTATGTGGACCGATTACAAAATAGGTACATGGGAAGTATAGAAAAGGACCAGAAGAATAAAAACTATATGTCTATGTATGTACAATTAGCTACGAGCTATATACCTTTTTATGTACATTTATCTATAAGTACCTGCAGCTGAAGGAGCGAAAAATACAGTCCTATTTACAATTTTACACGCATCCGATATTTCAACAAAGAAAATTTTCATTGTGAGCCCACCCTGTACGTCCATTATTTCGCTGCTGCTGGATACATTTTTCAAAATCGTTTCCCCATTAGAATTTATCAAAAAACTAGGTGACCCTCAAGAGAATATATGTACATTATTCACCAAAGCTTTCTCTGCTGCCCTGTGTTCCAAGTTTCCAAGGTTAGACTGGATACTGGGTAGCACCAAAAAATCATCTGGGATTTTCCTTTCTCTTTTTACCTTCTTAGAGTCCTTTTTTTAAAGAGGTTTGACAGAGGGAACTGTAACTGCTATGGTCTTATCGTCCGGTCCGAGAGCGAACATTATCCCATCAGGATAAAATCCGCCCCGGGCGGGAATCGAACCCGAGGCCTAGCGCTTACAAGGCAGACGCACTACCAACTAAGCCAACTACGCTGGCAATTAGAGTCCTTAGGTAGTGCTTAGAGAATGGTATGCCGAACCCAAATGAAATTGGGACAAAGGAAAAGTGAAAGAAGGAGAGGTGGTGAGAGCTCCTCAAAAGGGTTCGTTTGAATCTAATCCTCCAAATGACCTTCCTGTGACAATTTTTCATGTCGCTTTTCGCATTCGAACCGTAGTTTACTCGGTTCTGAATCCAGTAACTGAACCATGAGGAATTGAATCTCATAAAAATTCTCCACACACACTCACTGAGTTCATAGTATGTTATTAATAATATTACCTATGCATTCAGGGTTTTAAAAACAAAATACACACCATATATGTACATTGAAAAGTAGCCTACTTGAAAATGAGATTTTTATAATTATTTTTTTTTTTTATTTGTATTACTTTTGCTGAAACATTTACAGCAAATTACTCTGCACGTGTTGTTTGCATACTTTACACTGTAAAGACTCTTCAAAGTTAAGTGGAGCCAACAATATGGAATACCTTTGACTACTTCAAAACCATGCACGAAGGAAAACAAAGTTATGTTTTGCAGTTACCTACCTTATTCCACCTTATTTACATGCAGAGTCAGGTACTAGCTACATACATAGATATGAGTAGCTAGTCCAATATTAGGTACTAGTCAACATACATAGATATGAGTAGCTAGTCCAATATTAGGTACTAGTCTACATACATAGATATGAGTAGCTAGTCCAATATTAGGTACTAGTCTACATACATAGATATGAGTAGCTAGTCCAATATTAGGGACTAGTCTACATACATAGATGTGAGTAGCTAGTCCAATATTAATTTCAACTTTGGGAAGTGAACGTGAGGGCACAGTTAGCCCAGTGGTAACGCGATTGCTTGCCAGAAAGTTCCGGGTTCGAATTCCACCATCGACAAAAGTTCAACAAAATTGAACTCATATTTTGATTGCAAAAAAATTCAACGGGTCACTTTCTGGTTTTCCTCCACCCCCGGATGTGTTCCTTTTTTCACAATAAGGAAAGGCATAATCATAATCACCAGAAACAAATTACAGATAGAGCTTCCCAGGCATAACTCCATTAGTAATATACAGCGCCATATATAGCGACACGCCCCTTTATTTATGACGCATAACACCAAGTTCTGTATGGCGAATTTAATTCTATATGGCACATTTAGCTCGGCTCTCCGTAAATCACTTTTTATTGGAGAATCTTTGAACCGCGAAATTAAAACAATGTGAATTTTCTTTCTGTGCGAACACAAAATGTGTTTTTTCTCCTCCTATTCTTACTCCGCGTATTAAAGCACTTAAAATTATTACATGGAATTTCTCGCCCATACAAACCGGAGATGCATTATCTTTTTTACTTTCTATTTTTCAAGAGAATGGGAACTGAAAAGAAGTGAAAAACGTCTAAAAATAACAGAGCGGATACGTTCAAAAGCGTATGTTTTGGGAAGGGAGAGATAGGGAGAAAAGGGACAGTTTGGGGAGGGGGAAAATTCCGACTGGAAAAGGGATAAGGGGATATGTGGGAAAGGAACATTTTGAAGATAATGGAAGCGGGGATATTTAGGAAAGAAGGGAGGGGAACAATAGGGAAAGAACATTTTGAAGTGGGGCAGTTTGGGAAATAAGAGAGGAGGAGAGAGAGTTTTGAGAGGGATGGTGGTCATCGCTTTATATCCATTGTGTCCTGAATTCCGATCCCTTCCATTCCCCGAACTCCGAGAGAAAACAGGGTGTTCCAAAATTTATATTGAATTCTCATCATCATCATCAACTATCAACTTTTTTATTGTACCTAATACTTATTTATAAATATAATATTGTATGTTGGTCACGTGACCAGCTGCTAGTTGTTTCGAAGTACACATAATGCCCCATGCCCCAATAATGAGGATGCTAGAAAAAGTGGGATTTGACTTACAGAAAAAGAAAAAAAAATGTGGGAAGTGACCTATACGTAGGTTTAATTTTAGAAATTGAGCAATTGGAAGAATTGTCCCATAAATGTCAGTTTTTTAGGAGTTTCTTTTAATGCTCATACAGAATACTGACAAAAATAAAAATAAAATAACCACAGTAAAATAAAAATGCTTCCACAACAACCGCCTCACAAGAAAAATCTGACTGTCGGAATTCTTCCATTTAACTCCTTCATTTTATTTTGCAAATTTTATGTTTTTTTCCTCTAATTTCAATTCTATTCTTAAATAATAAAAAAAGCGGCGAAGGAGAGCGAAAAAAAAGGAGATGATTTCCCCAAAGATTTGGCAAGTCTGAACTGTTTGTTTTGGCTGAATGTTGAAGGTGAAAGTTACATCGCATGAAATGAATTTGTATAAATTTCTCCACAGCGGATTTGTGCTGTTGGGAGAAAAAACATATTACTGGGTATAAATCTTGCGCTTTATTTTCCAAACTTTGAACTTTTGAATTCTTGAGCGTGCAGTTTTTTTTTTTTTTTCTTCTTTTTTGTGCCTACTTGTTTTGACTGTTTTTTGTTCTGTTTAGGCTTCTTTTTAGCGGCAACGTTTAGTCGAGTCATAAAGGCATCAAAAGTTTAGAAAGAACAGACCACAAACTTTCATATACTTGAGCTTTCATAATAATAAATTATGGTTTTGGATTCTTCTATACAGAAGGGAGAGAACATCAATACATTTTATTAAAATAGAGGTAGATCTCTTCTTGAAAAATCCTTGAGTGCGAAGCCCAGTCTCTTACGGAGTAACATGCAGATTATTATGGAGTACCAATTTGTCTTTTCTCCGAATATAATTGTGCTGTCTCCTCTGTTATATTTTGACAAAATAACACCTCATTTGTAGTCACTAACAAGAAGCCTTCATATTTTTTCACTGAGTTACAGGCTACAGGTACGAGTAGGTTTTTCCATAGGTCATTTGATCTCTACAAGAAAGCTGTTCCTCTAAAGCTACAAAATCATCTCTTCCTCTCAATATGCCTTCAATTTTCAACGGTTTCAAATTTCAAAAGGCCAGTGGCATTTTTTCTCATTGTCACCTTATTTACATGCAGAGTCAGGTACTAGCTACATACATAGATATGAGTAGCTAGTCCAATATTAGGTACTAGTCTACATACATAGATGTGAGTAGCTAGTCCAATATTAGGTACTAGTCTACATACATAGATATGAGTAGCTAGTCCAATATTAGGTACTAGTCTACATACATAGACCTAGAAGTATTAGCAGATCTGTAAAAGCAGAGTTTGGACCTACAAATACGTTCCTCCCTCCCCTCACCACCAGCCCTCGATAACAACCCTGCCAACATCGATTCGACCTTAATGTACCTGAAGGCCATTGGTCTATATACTAAGATCTAGGTAAACAGGGGACGGCGCGAACGACACAAGAGTGTTAAAAAAAAAGAGTTTGGACCTTCGAAATTAGAAATTTGTGTATAAAGGGATACTTAGGTCCTACAGCTTCAGATGTGGGATGAACCATGTAATAAGGTTTTAACCCAGTTGACTGGATCAACATGGAAGTCGGAACTGGTTTCTTCCTAGTGAAAACATTAGATACCTAATGAGCGATTTCAACTTTGGGAAGTGAATGTGAGGGCACAGTTAGCCCAGTGGTAACGCGATTGCTTGCCAGAAAGTTCCGGGTTCGAATTCCACCATCGACTAAAGTTCAACAAAATTGCACTCATATTTTGATTGCAAAAAAATTCAACGGGAAACTTTCTTGTCTTCTCCACCCCGGATGTGTTCCTTTTTCCACAATAAGGAAAGGCATAATCATAATCACCAGAAACAAATCACAGATAGAGCTTCCCAGGCATAACTCCATTAGTAATATACAGCGCCATATATAGCGACACGCCCCTTTATTTATGACGCATAACACCAAGTTCTGTAGGGCGAATTTAATTCTATATGCCACATTTAGTTCTATATGGCACATTTAGCTCGGCTCTCCGTAAATCACTTTTTATCGGAGAATCTATGAACCGCGAAATTAAAACAATGTGAATTTTCTTTCTGTGCGAACACAAAATGTGTTTTTTCTCCTCCTATTCTTTCTCCGCGTATTAAAGCACTTAAAATTATTACATGGAATTTCTCGCCCATACAAACCGGAGATGCATTATCTTTTTTACTTTCTATTTTTAGAATTTATCTTCCGTCGAGGTATCTTAATTTTCCTTGTGTTTTTCCTAGATTTTTTTCGTACGAATAAATGTTTACTTTGTGTTGTTTTTCTAAGGGCGCTATGTGTATTGGTGGAGCTATTATCGTTATGTATGGGTACGTTTAGTTCTAGTAATGTTGTTTTTAAGGCATTGGGTTCGTTACCATTACCAAGGTGACCAGTGCCCTAAATCACCAAAGTATGGAAAAGTATTTACATATGATATGATATTTGATATATGATATTTGATTTAGTATCATATTTTGATATGATTCGTCCAAATTCAAAATTCTGCTTTTCCATTGGCTATTACACTTGTAAGATACTTTTCCATACTTTGGTGATTTAGGGCACTGTAGTTGGAAATTGGGTCAGAGGAAGATATTTTTTGACCAAGTTTAATGTACGAGTAATTAATTCCTTCTTAAAAAGGAATAATTAATTGGAATAAATAATTGGGATTACTTTAGGAGCTTTGTTTGGCGTCCGTACATGTAGGGAACAAATCCGTTTTCCAACCTTTGTATTCTTTAGTTTATAAAAGGGGACTTCAAACTGCAAAAATCGCTGACAGAAAAGGGGGGCGGGGGAAAATGAACCTCTAAAAAATATGTTTTGAATAAAAAACAGATTTATAACAGTGAGAGTTGAATTTATTGGACGTTACGCCAGTTGGCAGCCCGTGGTGGAACAAATCATGCGAAGATGTTTTAAAACAAAGAATTTCTGCATTTCGCAATTACAAACTTATACCTACACTTGAAAATTGGATACTTTTTAAAAAAGCCAGAGCCCTTGTGAAGAAAACTGTCGTTGAAAAGTTTGACGTCCAGAAAACAATGAAAAATTTTAGAAACAGGGTAACTCCCTATAGGTGGGCAACATGTTATTGGTGTTTTTACAAAACCTACATAATATTATTTAGGTACCTGTCGCTCACATCCATACTAAGTGAAGTGATATTCTAAGTTAGACCCTATGTTTGCTGATGGTATGCTCATGCTCATCATATCAAAAGTGTGAGAGCCGATGTGCCGAAAGTGTGATCGTCGTAATCGATGCAACATTTTATCAAATAATAGAAAGTAAAAAAGTGATACGAACATGCACATGTATAAAAATTTTAAATTTTGTAACAAAAGTAATAGATGCAAATTAATGTGTCGAAAATGTAATCGTAATGGACGCAACATTTTGTCCAACATCTGATAGGTCCAATAGGTATGTATAAGTGTGATGGGCCCAATATGTCAACATACATTGGACGGTGTTTGTGTGGGCAGGAGGCAACATTCAAACAATGGAGTCCGACGTTTATGGGCTCTTAAATGACATTTTGAGGTTAATTAAAGATTTATACCATCTGAGGTTTGAGCGGCGTAATATATTGCACTTGCAACTGGGACCAGAGCATTCGAAATGCGAATTCGGTCAATTAGCAAACTGATGTGAAATAAATTGGACACATGAATTACGACAATGAGGACAATGGGAGAGGGAGAAAAGGGAGTAGGGAGGGAGAAAGGGGGATGGAAAAGAGAGGTAGAAAGAGGAAATGGAGAGATAGAGAGGGAAAAGGGAGGGATGAAATGGAAAAGGAAAGGCGGAAATAGAGAGATGAAAGAGAAGAAGAGGCTGAATAGGAAAGAAGGGAGACAAAACAATGAAGAGGGTGCTACAGAGAAAGAGAGAGTGCTTTATGCTGACCACATTAAAACAAGTCAATAGAAGTATTACCTACTGTTATCATGGTAAGTAGGGGTAATGTTACTATTTTAGTTAGGTAGGTACTGGGTACTACTATTATGGTAGGTATTGTTAGTAAATGCATCATCACCTCCTTTACAACAAAAACTATTCCATTCAAACGCACTGTCCTCTTAAAATTGAGAACAATATTTTTCTACATTTCTACAGATTTTTGTGGGAGCATTTCTGAATTCCAGTGGCGTAGCGTGGTCTAAATTCAAGTGTAGGGCGTTGTAGGACTTGTAGGGCTCATGCACAGGTCTACCAAGTCCCTTCACAGTACATGCCATTAATATTTATGGGCATTAGAGTGAACTTTTGAGTTGTATGGCCGCCATACACGCCATACACACACGCTACGCCACTGCTGAATTCGGAGTTCCCAAAAACTCATCTCTGTTAGCTTTGGTACTGTGTTCCTTTTTTTCTCTTCATAGAAATTGATAGCTGAAGGATAATGAGTTCCAAACGGAGAAAAACAAAAGATGGAAAGAAATACGAACGGGAAGACAGAAAAAGAAGAAACTTTTTGAAGAAGAAAAAAAAAGCTGAAAGAGTACCAAGAAAAAAGAAGAATGGCGAAAAAGATTTGGCAAACGTACACATAAATTCTCTTCCAGTGCTGCAAATATTTGCCAAGAAAATAACGCTGCAACTGTTATAGGTAGGTAATGGGCAGTCATTTGTCCATCTAGCTTCAAAGATGAAGAAGAGCATAACTTCACAGAGATTGATCATAACTTCAAGGTCGTGAAGAAATTTTTGGAAAATTTTGATTCGTTGTGGAAACCAACACAGCAAAAACTATACCTACGCATATCACGTACCTATAGGGAAAAAATATCCATCTAGAATCTACATAGATCTAGAACCTACATTGTTTTTGTTTTGTTTTGTTTTTTTTTTTTTTTTTTTTTTTTTAAAAGGAACACATTACCTACGTTGAAGTATTCGTCATCTGTACAGTACCTACACATAAAGTGGGAATTTCCACACTCATATAATTGTCTCACATTATTCGACTTTATGGAAAGGAATGAAAAGTTTTCCCGAATTTAATACCTCTTAATTATTAAATACATTAAAAATAACAATTGAAACTTTGGAGAATTTGCTGTGAATGTATTGCGTACAATAGGAACTAATATTAGCTCACATTACACTCTCATAATAGACAGATTTCGCAACGCATTTTTTTTGGGGATCGTGACGATGCTCGACGAGTTTTGGTTTCTGCGCATGACACACATTTTTAAACACTATGAATACGGTGCCACTACACAGCCATAAATTTAGAGCCTCATACTTTTTTTTCTGCTCTTTGTTGTGTACAGCTTTTAAGCGTAGAACATGTAAAAATATACCCCTTCTTGGTAAGGATGCAGGGGAGAGAGATCATTCTGTTAGTTTCTCTTACACCACATGTGTTTTTCTGGAAAAAAAACGGCATGTTTAAACTTCCCTAACCCGAAACCAATTACCTCCCGAAGGCTCGAGTGTTTCAAATTTTACGCTCTATGCTGTTTTCTTATGAGCCCAACTAAAACGTCTTAGTATTACTCTGAAGTCCTAAACTGTTGTTTTAAAGACAGCCGACCAAAGTCAATCGACATCAACCGAAACCCATATAAAGTAGGTAAGATCGAAGGATTTCGGTGGAATGAGAAAAATTATGGCGTGAACCTGTTTCAGGCAATGTCGATCGACAATACTCTACTGCATAAAGCTCCTATGGACGTTGCTTTAAAGCTTCCCCTAGAAACGTCTTGCTAAGAGTTGTACTCTAGTTTTACCACCTCTCAAAAGTGTCCTACTTAGAGTCATCAACTACCCCACACCGGTTGTCACTTTGTATTCATATCTCGATGACATTTAGCTGACAGCACCATACACCGTACAGCCAGAGCTCAAAACACTATGAATACGGTGCCACTACACAGCCATAAATTTAGAGCCTCATACTTTTTTTGCTGCTCTTTGTTGTGTATAGCTTTTAAGCGTAGAACATGTAAAAATATACCCCTTCTTGGTAAGGATGCAGGGGAGAGATCATTTTGTTAGTTTCTCTCACACCACATGTGTTTTTCTGGAAAAAAACGGCATGTTTAAACTTCCCTAACCCGAAACCAATTACCTCCCGAAGGCTCGAGTGTTTCAAATTTTACGTTCTTTGCTGTTTTCTTATGAGCCCAACTAAAACGTCTTAGTATTCCTCTGAAGTCCTAAACTATCTTTTTAACGACAGTCGACCAAAGTCAATCGACATCAACCGAAACCCATATGAAGTAGGTAAGATCGAAGGATTTTGGTGGAATGAAAGTTTATGGCGTGGACCTGTTTCAGGCAATATCGATCGACAATACTCTACTGCATAAAGCTCCTATGGACGTTGCTTTAAAGCTTCCCCTAGAAATGTCTTGCTAAGAGTTGTACTCTAGTTTTACCACCTCTCAAAAGTGTCCTACTTAGAGCCATCAACTACCCCACACCGGTTGTCACTTTGTATTCATATCTCGATGACATTTAGCTGACAGCACCATACACCGTACAGCCAGAGCTCAGACAAAACTCGTTATTTTCAATTACAAAAAAGTTAAAAAGCGAAGGCAAGCGAAAGATAAAAAAAAAATGGAATATAGTTTTATTTGGTGACAGAAAATTTCGTGTTTGCTCGAGGAAAATAATATTTACCTAAACGTGCAAAATTTATGTTGTTTAAACGCAAGACCCCACTGTGCGGTATGACGATAGGATGGGTTGTAGGGTTGGGTAGATAGGGGGGGTAGGTAGGACGGGTAGGGGTGGGGCGTAAATCTTACGAAGCGCCTGATGTTATCGCCAAACCTACCACACTTCGTCAGGGAAATTTCAGTTTACCTACCCCAGTACCCACCCCATCCCCTCTTCTTATAGTTTATACTCCCCCTCCCCTCCCATAGGTTCCCGCAGTATGTACCCGTTTACCCCGACATTTTTACGTTCGAATCCCTTTCGTTTCTGCGTTGAAAGGGGGATGAAAAAAGGGACAATGGTGTCCAATTTTTACTTTCATTTTTTTTTTCTTTGAAATTGACAGGACAGAAGAGAGAGAGAGAGAGAGAGAGAGAGAGAGAAAGGAGAAATACCTAGTTACCTTGAGCCTAATTTTATTTCCGTGTACTATAAAATATAATACCTACTAATACTTCTTATCATGTATGTTCTAGTCCCAGGTAGGTACTATAACTACAGAACCGCCCACGTAAAATACAAGGATATAAAAGGGTAAAAACTTTCCCGCAGACACAACATAGTAGAAATGTAAAACTTGGATGCAAAGCCATAAATAACACTCGGTGAAGAAAAAACAGGAAAAAAGGTACAAAAGGAAGAAAAAACAGAAAAATTGCAAATTTGTTGCGAATTGCTTTCGAACAGGAGGGAATAACTTTCTTCCTGCAAACAGGAATACTCCGTTTACCCACAAGGATAATAAGGGTCTCGGATTGTATCTGAACCAGGGGAAATGAAACAAAATTGTTTCGCAACACAGGAGAGTGGGGCTGTAAATTTTTGCCTTGAGCAGTGTCCACACTATGGTCTGACATTGCCTAAATACTTAATTCCATACCATAATCTTTTTTTCCATTTCACCAAACTCCTTCTATATGGGTTAGAGGAGATGTCGATCGACAACGGTCGACTGTAGTGCAGACCCATCTTTATAGAGTACAAGTAGCCAACAGTACAAGAGATTCATATGTAGTAAAAATTGTAGTCAAAGAGACGAGTGACTAGAAAGTACACCTTACTAAACCCCATATCTCGTTCCTCATGAATTGAGTTCCTCCTACCTGGAAAGTTTTCCCTCGGAAAATGAAGATAGGCAGAAACATGTCGGTATGTAGGGTGAGGTAGGTATTTCAGAGATGGGGAGGTAAGGTAAATGAAATTTCTTTGTGTTATTATGTCACAACTTTGGTGCTCACTGCAGCATTGTAGGATTTTCCCAATATCTCAATAATCCTAACATCCAATCAACACATCTGTGACACGAAGGACTCTATAGCTATCCATCAATAAACCCGATGCTATTTGAATTAAATATGAAATACAAGACGTTTTCATTGGCTGAGGAGTAAGGAGATTTTTTTGACTTGATTTCTCAGTATTATGGGGGTACAGGAAAAGTTTTAATTTCACCATATTTCCAGGAAATATATTCGATGCTGGAAAGCTGGGTTTTGTTAGAGAAGAGAAATAGGTAATATGGAAGTTTTTAGCTCTTGTGTCGGCTTGAGAAAGTAAGCCGTAAAAAGTTCCAAGTAATGATATTCGGCTCAATATTCGAGAGGTAGGGTGAAATCAGAAGTTCTAACGTACCAATGTACGGAACTGCTTACCAATCTCACCAAAGTAGGAAAAGAGAGTTGGGAATATACTGTGGAAAAGTTTGCCACCTAAAAGGACAGGTTGGCAAAAACTCTCCCATAGATTTTAATGGGTAGACAAAATCCAATTATCGAAATATATCGAATCATCTCTTTTCCGTAATGACCTTCTTAATTATCCACCAAGCCAACATTACCAACGGTACCGTAATATTGAAAGCCATTATCGCACGATTTCAATGCAATTTCCGTCCTGGCAATTACCCAGGGCACTCACCCCGTAGAACTATTTTCAGAACTTGTCTTGTGATAAAATAAAAGCACCTTTTCCCCCTGTCTGTGCTCTTTAACATAATATGGTACCTACTTCTAATATTATATTAGGCTCTGCAAACATTTTCCTACAACTACAACACATCTAATGATATTGTGTAAATAATGTGTGCAGCATTTTTGTACAACCACTTCCCCACTCTATGATAAACAATGTGCTGTGGAAAGCAGGCTCTATGTAAATCTGAGGTCCCGAGTTCGATACTCGAGTCATGAATGAGCTTGGAGATCAATTTACTAGTTAACTACCTAGTTTACATTAGTGAGAAAAGGAAAGGAGTACCTATCTCTACTAATAGTAAGAAAAGTAAATCAGACATCTCCACTAATTTTTTCTCCATTGCACATTGCATACTCAAATAATTACACGGCATTCACACAAATCGTAACACACCAAACCAAGTACCTGTACCACAATACCACTTTACTAACATTATTTTGCCTTAAAAATAACAGAATAATAATTAATTTTTGTTATGTTCTTACCTTTGTCTGGTAGAGAGTTGACAGCTAGTATGACTGGGCTATGCGCATTTATATGTCATAGCTACTCATTTTCCTCACGAGGCTGAGTGGGCCCCGCAACAGCCAGTCACGGAATCAATTATTTGCATGATACAATTTCTTGGCCCCGCCGGGAATCGAACCCGGGTCTCCCGCGTGCAAGGCGAGTGCAGTGACCACTACGCCATGGGAGCTGACGCCATTCCCCCGGGAATCGAACCCGGGTCTCCCGCGTGCAAGGCGAGCGCAGTGACCACTACGCCATGGGAGCTGAAGATTGGATTTCCTCACGAGGCTGAGTGGGCCCCGCAACAGCCAGTCACGGGATCAATCATTTGCATGATACAAATTTCTTGACCCTGCCGGGATTCGAACCCGGGTCTCCCGCGTGCAAGGCGAGCGCAGTGACCACTACGCCATGGGAGCTGACTGAAACGAGGCAGGGAATCGAACCCGGGTCCGTGCAACGCGAGTGCAGTGACCACCTAACCAGGGAGCTGACCCATCGTCATAATCTGCAGAAGACTACTTAAGCTGGCATTGCTGCAAATGCCTTGATATCCTCTATTGGTAGGGAGGGAGTAATGGGAAGATACTTATGGGGATGCTCGGTAGGTAGGTAGGTAAGGAAGGAGATGGAGGGGAGTAGGGTGCGGGGGAGTAAGGTAAGTAAGAGGTAGGTACATATAGGAATGGGTCGGAGGTGTGTGTAGGGAGGGAGGGAAGGAAAGGTATTTATGGGCATGGGAAGTAAGGTGCAAGGGAGTAAGGTATGTAAGAGGATAAGCGGTAGGTTTAGGAAGCTAAGTAGATAAATATGTAAGAGGACAAGAGGTAGGGAGGATTTAGTAAAAATGTATTCCCCTCTGATAGCTATATTTTGTGAGTAACAAATAAAATCAAATTGACTTCTGTTTTATCTAACTTTACTTCTCATTCTTCTTCTTTCTCCTTCTTTTCTTATTCTTTCCATTTTTTATTATTTATTTTAATAAAAATTGAATTCCAATCATGGGCGTAGGAGGGGGGGGGGGCGCTGCCCCCCCCAGAAAATTTCAAACAGTATGCAACCTGGAAGGGGCTACACAAAAAGTTAAAAAAATAAAAAATAATACACTCCTTCAAAGTTGTTTTACCACAGCAATAATTTATTCCAAATTAACGATTTCTAAATTTTAAGCTTTCAAGTTTTATCATAAAAATAATAATTCCAATGACTGATTTCTTTACCAAAGGAATAGAAAGGTAAGAGAAGCGAGAGGGAGAGGGATAGAGGCAGAGGGGGGGGGGAGGAGAGAGGGGAGAAAGAAAGAGAGAGATAGTAGGGAAGAAAGACTTATTAGCGTCAATATTTTACATTGATTTGTTTCGAATGAAAAAAGGGACAATGGTGTCCAATTTTTACTTTCATTTTTTTTCTTTGATATTGACAGGACAGAAGAGAGAGAGAGAGAGAAAAAGGAGAAATAGTTGCCTTGAGCCTAATTTTATTTCCGTGTACTATAAATATAATACCTACTAATACTTCTTATCATGTAGGTCCTAGCCCCAGGTAGATACTATACCTACAGAACCGCCCACGTAAAATACAAGGATATAAAAGGGTAAAAACTTTCCCACAGACACAACATAGTAGAAATGTAAAACTTGGATGCAAAGCCATAAATAACACTCGGTGAAGAAAAAACAGGAAAAAAAAGGTACAGAAGGAAGAAAAAACAGAAAAATTGCAAATTTGTTGCGAATTGCTTTCGAACAGGAGGGAATAACTTTCTTCCTGCAAGCAGGAATACTCCGTTTACCCACAAGGATAATAAGGGTCTCGGATTGTATCTGAACCAGGGGAAATGAAACAAAATTGTTTCGCAACACAGGAGAGTGGGGCTGTAAATTTTTGCCTTGAGCAGTGTCCACACTATGGTCTGACATTGCCTTATTTAGGTCTGACATTGCCTTCCATACCATAATCTTTTTTCCGTTTCACCAAACTCCTTCGAGCTTAGCTCTCTATATGGGTTAGAAGAGATGTCGATCGACAACGGTCGACTGTAGTGCAGACCCATCTTTATAGGGTACAAGTAGCCAACAGTACAAGAGATTCATATGTAGTAAAAATTGTAGTCAAAGAGACGAGTGACTAGAAAGTACACCTTACTAAACTGTAGTGAAAACTGTAGTCTAGGAGACAAGAGAAGTAAAAGGGCCACATTACCCTGGCGAGGAGATATATTTTATGTTGTTGTTTGCGATATTATAGGTATTTGAATACCGGGTGTTTAAACACATCTGTGCCACACAGATCTCTATTGCTATTCATCAATGAACCCGACATTATTTGAATTAAATATGAAATACAAGACGTTTTCATTGGCTGAGTAGTAAGGAGATTTTTTTGTCCCGATTTCTCAGTATTATGGGGGTACAGGAAAAGTTTTAATTTCACCATATTTCCAGGAAATATGCTGGAAAGCTGGGTTTTGTTAGAGAAGAGCAATAATATAAGTTTTTAGCTCTTGTGTCGGCTTGAGAAAGTAAGCCGTAAAAAGTTCCAAGTAATGATATTCGGTTCAATATTCGAGAGGTAGAGTGAAATCAGAAGTTCTAACGTACCAATGTACGGAACTGCTTACCAATCTCACCAAAGTAGGAAAAGAGAGTTGGGAATATACTGTGGAAAAGTTTGCCACCTAAAAGGACAGGTTGGCAAAAACTCACCCATAGATTTTAATGGGTAGACAAAATCCAATTATCGAAATATATCGAATCATCTCTTTTCCGTAACGACCTTCTTAATTATCCACCAAGCCAACATTACCAACGGTACCGTAATATTGAAAGCCATTATCGCACGATTTCAATGTAATTTCCGTCCTGGCAATTACCCAGGGCACTCACCCCGTAGAACTATTTTCAGAACTTGCCTTGTGATAAAATAAAAGTACCTTCTCCCCCCTGTCTGTGTTCTTTTACATAATATTATGGTAGATACTTCTAATATTATATTAGGCTCTGCAAACATTTTCCTACAACTACAACACATCTAATGATATTGTGTAAATAATGTGTGCAGCATTTTTGTACAACCACTTCCCCCCTATATGATAAACAATGTGCTGTGGAAAGCAGGCTCTATGTAAATCTGAGGTCCCGAGTTCGATACTCGAGTTATGAATGAGCTTGCAGATCAATTTACTAGTTAACTAGTTTACATTAGTGAGAAAAGGAAAGGAGTATCTCTACTAGTAGTAAGAAAAGTAAATCAGACATCTCCACTAATTTTTTCTCCATTGCACATTGCATACTCAAATAATTACACGGCATTCATACAAATTGTAAAACACCAAACCAAGTACCTATAGGTACCATAATACCACTTTACTAACATATTTTGCCTTAAAAATAACAGAATAATAATTAATTTTTGTTATGTTCTTACCTTTGTCTGGTAGAGAGTTGACAGCTAGTATGACTGATATGGATATGGCAAGTCCCAACATTGTAAACACCTGAAACACGAATAGAAAATTCAAAATAAAATCACCATGCTTAACAGAATACTTACTAACATTCTGACACTGGATCATTAATGTCAGGTTGTCAGATCTTGGGCCCGTCGTACATTGGAAACGTAGTAGCGCGTATTCGCCTAAATTACTAAGGTTGGTCTCACACTGCACGCGTAGAAGCGCGACATTGAATAGCGCAGCGTAGTCGGATGCAAAACCAAACCCATAAATAGTCTCCATAATTTTCATAGGTTAATTTTTTCAGGCGACTACGCTTCCAAGGTGCAGCGGGTCTTGTTCATCCAGCATCTAGTTTGCGACCTTTCCACCAACAAACGACAAGCGCCTCCGACAGAACTGAAGTTTCTCTTGTCAATATGATAGTGCAGATGTTGATAAGTACAGTAAAATATTTTCATAAGCATAAAGCTGAGCCTCCGACAGAACTGAAGTTTCTCTTGTCAATATGATAGTGCAGATGTTGATAAGTACAGTAAAATATTTTCATAAGCATAAAGCTGCTCGAGAGATAGAGAGCTCCGGAAATGCTGATCCGTTTCCCTCCTAACTGATAGCATTTCTGTAGTCAACTATGCGAGAGCATCAGAGCGCTATAAGAGTCTTTCATTTAAACATATTAAAAAAGTTTTTCCTGCTCTATCTGGTCTATCTCTTTCCTTTAAACCTCTCCTTTGCCTTCTCTTCCCCTCTTTTGCTTCCCTTCTGTTTTTCCTTATTATCCTACCCATCCTTCTACCTCCTTTGACTATTTTCCTAATCCTCCTCTTTCCTATTTTCCCATCCTTTTCCCCTACCGTTAACAGTCTTCCTCCTCCTTCGCCTCTTTCTCTTCCGTCTCCTCCTGACCTTGCTCATCTCCTTCCCCTCCGTCTTCTCCTCGATTTCTCCTTCCTCTATTCAGTTCTAATAAAAACTATGATTACATTTATTATCATTCACTCTTCCTTCCTTAATAACTTCCTCTTTATATTTTTGCCTTCTCTTTTTACTACTCTTTTTTCATGCCAGTAGTTTTGAATTTTGATTTCAAGCAGACAGATAAGTACGAGTATGAGCAGATGGTATGAACATTTTCCGCTTTATTTCGCTTGACTGACACTTTTTTTTTTTTTTTTTTTTTTGGGGGTGAACATTTTCCGCTTTATTTCGCTTGACTGACACTTTTTTTTTTTGTTTTTTTGTCGGAGTGGTTCATGAGAACACTATCGATTGGTGCTGTGAAGAAGAAGATTGAGGAAATAAGAAGCAAAACAAAAGATTGGAGATCTTTTTGTTTACCCTTATTTTGCTAAGCGAATGTCATAGGTTTAATCACATGAAGAGGAAAGAGCAGAGCGTTGGTAGTGCGTCTGCCTTGTAAGCGCTAGGCCGCGGGTTCGATTCCCGCCCGGGGCGGATTTTATCCTGATGGGATAATGTTCGGCTAACTAGGCTGGCTATATTTATAAATATAATTTTTCTTACTTCATTACCATTCCTCACAAAAATAAAATAATTCTTACCTAAACAGCCTGAAGTCCTAAACGATTAATCCATAGAACTAATTAGAGTGACAAGAGTGTTGAAAATGTCATCACCGAAAATCTACTAAGGATTCTTATAAATTAAGTAAATATCTATAACCTAATAAATATGAAATAAAAACTTGAATCAAGAAAATGGGGGGAAAAATGAAAAGAAATCAAGAAAATTAGAAAATAAGAGAGACATGCAACACGTGGCATTTTTTAAGAGAAGAAGGTCAAAGGAAAATTGTGTATTTTTATTTTTTTCTTATTTTTATACATAGTATAAAATAAAAGTAACCGTGGCGGTCAAAACACATGACAGAAGGAAAAGAAAGAAAATATAAAAATAAGAAATCCGTAACAAGTAGGTAATAATAATAATAAATAAGTAGGTAATTACAAAATATTACGAACCTTTAGCTATAATAGTGGTACAGAGAAGTTGGAAAATAAAGAACTGATATCTAGAATTACTAAAGTTAAACTACTAGGCACAAATAGGGGTAAAAATATCAAGTAAAATTGCATATTCGTAACTTTAATGAGAGAGCTAACTCTCTCTTTCTTTTTTCCCCCTTATCTTTCTCTACATTTTTCCATCTTTCTCACTTTCTCCCCAACCCCCTTTACATGGGATAAATTCGCACTGAATAAGGTTAGGAATAAAATCAGGGGTGGTGATGAGGAAGGGAAAGGAGGTAACTGAGAGAAATGATGATGTAAAAGAGTAAGTAGGGGAAAAAAGAAAAAAAAAAAATCATTAAAGAGGACTAAATTTAAGGTGAAGAGATTAGGTTCAAGAGGATTTGAGAGAGAGGAAGCAGAAGAAGAATGTCTCATTCAGTCAAGTTCTGAGTGTTGAGTCAACACAACACCGGGAAGCTCCTCCAGGCCTAAAACTTCGATTGAAGTTGAAGATCTTTTTGTTTTCCCTTTTGCAAAGGGAAGTAATCAATTAACGTGTTACCAAGAGTATAACTGTACGAAGCTAAAGGCGTATTTTAAGTTGTGACAAACCTACTTGAAGTTTGAGTTTCTCAAATGCCTTCAGTGTTCGAAAGCATTCTACAGAGAGTTGACAGCTAGTTCAAAGGATTCAAATAGGCATTGGAAAGTAACAGCAAACACTTTTGCCGAAAATAAGACTGCAAGGACTTACACAAGAGATTTCAGGGACAAAAGGGAGAACAAAATATAGCTTTCAACTGCTTGGAAAGAAATCAACCAACAACAAAGGAAAATTTTCGCCCAAAGGCTGAAAAGGAAGAAAAGGAGGGGGAGACAAAAATTACTCGTTAAAAGTTCAAGGAACACGGATTTACAAAAGCAAAAGAATACCAAAATATTCCTGGTGTGGTACTGAATGGTAATTTTTCCATTTGACATTTATTATTATTTCTCGAGTAATAAATTATACGAGAAAAACAAAAACCGGCGTTCCATGCTACGATAATACTTTTTCTCTGCGGATTCTAAAAAAAGTAGATAATAAACAAAATAATAATAATATCTTTGCGCGTTTTGTTATACAAATAAATAAATGGGCCTCATTTCGGAATATTTATTAAGGTTAGCACTTTAGCAGGGTGCTTGAAAGGTTCAACCACGGAAATGATACCTATAATACCAAGGTATACAATTCACTAAAGCTTCTAGCTTTAACAGCTAAGCACGGGCTTAAAAGATTAAGGGGGTTTTCCAAGTATTTTTAGAAAAAGTCGACGTAATTGAATTTATTGATGCTATAATTTCGGTCCAAAAATTTAAAGATTCAGCTTTTGCAAACCTGTTCTCGACTGTGTACAAAATGTTTGATAAACTCAGCAGCCCCAGTACTGTCTCTTAACTTTTGAAACACCCTTTCATTTCTTTTTTATTCAAAATGATAAGTGACAGCGACAATGTCTCTCAACTTTCCACACACCCCATTATTTCCATCTCGTTCAAAATGAGCATTTCAGAAGAAGAGAGGGGAATTTTCACTACATCTCACAATACACCTAACAGATGGGAACCACAATATTAAAATGAAGCTTTGCGGAAATAACAAATTCCATTTTCTCCCAAACTCTCAAAGCTCTTTTTCCTCGTTGGCAAAAAAAAAAAAAAAAAAAAAAAAAATGTAAACAAT
>NW_007377458.1:162480-213074 GCF_000475195.1 Diaphorina citri
GAAAAAAAAAAAAAAAAAAAAAAAAAAAACAATAATCGTCGTAAAAAAAGATCGCTCTAATTATTTCAAATAGTTCTGTATTATTTCAAATTTCAACGGAGAGGAAGAAGAGAAGTGAAAAAAGGGGACGAGAGAGATCGAGAAGAGATGAGAAGGGGAGGAATCTAAAGAGAGAAATGAAGCAAGAGAGAGATAGACAAGGGAATGAAAGAAGTAAAACGGGAGGTGAGAGAAAGTAAGGGAGAGAATGAGGGAAATGGGAGGCGAGAGAAATGAAGGGAAAACACAAAGAAGAAAGGGAAGAAATGAGAAAAGGGAGGAAGGTACAGAGTTAAATGAAACAAGAGAGGGAATGAAGGAAGTAAAGTGGGAGGCAAGAGAAAGGAAAAGAGTAAAAGAAGGGAGGGAGAGAAATGAGGGAAAAAAGTTGTGTTTCATAATGAAATTCTTACTTTCTACCTTGTACTTCTACTTTCACCTCTCTCTCTCTCTCTCTCTCTCTCTCTCTCTCTCTCTCTCTCTCTCTCTCTCTCTCTGACATTGCCTTATTTAGGTCTGACATTGCCTTCCATACCATAATCTTTTTTCCGTTTCACCAAACTCCTTCGAGCTTAGCTCTCTATATGGGTTAGAAGAGATGTCGATCGACAACGGTCGACTGTAGTGCAGACCCATCTTTATAGGGTACAAGTAGCCAACAGTACAAGAGATTCATATGTAGTAAAAATTGTAGTCAAAGAGACGAGTGACTAGAAAGTACACCTTACTAAACTGTAGTGAAAACTGTAGTCTAGGAGACAAGAGAAGTAAAAGGGCCACATTACCCTGGCGAGGAGATATATTTTATGTTGTTGTTTGCGATATTATAGGTATTTGAATACCGGGTGTTTAAACACATCTGTGCCACACAGATCTCTATTGCTATTCATCAATGAACCCGACATTATTTGAATTAAATATGAAATACAAGACGTTTTCATTGGCTGAGTAGTAAGGAGATTTTTTTGTCCCGATTTCTCAGTATTATGGGGGTACAGGAAAAGTTTTAATTTCACCATATTTCCAGGAAATATGCTGGAAAGCTGGGTTTTGTTAGAGAAGAGCAATAATATAAGTTTTTAGCTCTTGTGTCGGCTTGAGAAAGTAAGCCGTAAAAAGTTCCAAGTAATGATATTCGGTTCAATATTCGAGAGGTAGAGTGAAATCAGAAGTTCTAACGTACCAATGTACGTAACTGCTTACCAATCTCACCAAAGTAGCAAAAGAGAGTTGGGAATATATTGTCGAAAAGTTTGCCACCTAAAAGGACAGGTTGGCAAAAACTCACCCATAGATTTTAATGGGTAGACAAAATCCAATTATCGAAATATATCGAATCATCTCTTTTCCGTAACGACCTTCTTAATTATCCACCAAGCCAACATTACCAACGGTACCGTAATATTGAAAGCCATTATCGCACGATTTCAATGTAATTTCCGTCCTGGCAATTACCCAGGGCACTCACCCCGTAGAACTATTTTCAGAACTTGCCTTGTGATAAAATAAAAGTACCTTCTCCCCCCTGTCTGTGTTCTTTTACATAATATTATGGTAGATACTTCTAATATTATATTAGGCTCTGCAAACAATTTCCTACAACACATCTAAACATATTGTGTAAATAATGTGTGCAGCATTTTTGTACAACCACTTCCCCCCTATATGATAAACAATGTGCTGTGGAAAGCAGGCTCTATGTAAATCTGAGGTCCCGAGTTCGATACTCGAGTTATGAATGAGCTTGCAGATCAATTTACTAGTTAACTAGTTTACATTAGTGAGAAAAGGAAAGGAGTATCTCTACTAGTAGTAAGAAAAGTAAATCAGACATCTCCACTAATTTTTTCTCCATTGCACATTGCATACTCAAATAATTACACGGCATTCATACAAATTGTAAAACACCAAACCAAGTACCTATAGGTACCATAATACCACTTTACTAACATATTTTGCCTTAAAAATAACAGAATAATAATTAATTTTTGTTATGTTCTTACCTTTGTCTGGTAGAGAGTTGACAGCTAGTATGACTGATATGGATATGGCAAGTCCCAACATTGTAAACACCTGAAACACGAATAGAAAATTCAAAATAAAATCACCATGCTTAACAGAATACTTACTAACATTCTGACACTGGATCATTAATGTCAGGTTGTCAGATCTTGGGCCCGTCGTACATTGGAAACGTAGTAGCGCGTATTCGCCTAAATTACTAAGGTTGGTCTCACACTGCACGCGTAGAAGCGCGACATTGAATAGCGCAGCGTAGTCGGATGCAAAACCAAACCCATAAATAGTCTCCATAATTTTCATAGGTTAATTTTTTCAGGCGACTACGCTTCCAAGGTGCAGCGGGTCTTGTTCATCCAGCATCTAGTTTGCGCGGTAGGAGAAGGAGGAAAGGGAGTAGGGAGGGAGAGGAAAAAGGGAGGAAGGAAAGAGGAAGTAGGAGGTAGAAAGAGAAAATGGAGGGAGAAAGGGAGGGATGAAAGAGAAATACGAAAGAAGGGAGACAAAATAATGGTGCTACAGAGGAAGAGAGAGAGTGCTTTATGCTGACCACATTAAAACAAGTCAATAGAAGTACGAGTAGTACCGACTGTTATCATGGTAAGTAGGGGTAATGCTACTATTTTAGTTAGGTAGGTACTGGGTAGGTACTACTATATTATGGTAGGTATTGTTAGTAAATGCATCATCACCTCCTTTACAACAAAAACTGTTCCATTCTATTCAAGCGCACACCACTCTTAAAATGGAGAACAATATTTTTCTACATTTCTACAGATTTTTGTGGGAGCATTTCTGAATTCGGAGTTCGCAAAAACTCATCTCAGTTAGCTTTGGTACTGTGTTCCTTTTTCTCTTCATAGAAATTGATAGCTGAAGGATAATGAGTTCCAAACGGAGAAAAACAAAAGATGGAAAGAAATACGAACGGGAAGATAGTCCCAACATTGTAAACACCTGAAACACGAATAGAAAATTCAAAATAAAATCACCATGCTTAACAGAATATACTTACTAACATTCTGACACTGGATCATCAATGTCAGGTTGTCAGATCTTGGGCCCGTCGTACATTGGAAACGTAGTAGCGCGTATTCGCCTAAAAAACTAAGGTTGGTCTCACACTGCACGCGTAGAAGCGCGACGTTGAATAGCGCCGCGTAGTAGGATGCAAAACCAAACCCATAAAATTGATGGAGACCCTTAGTCTCCATAATTTTCATAGGTTAATTTTTTCAGGCGACTACGCTTCCAAGGTGCAGCGGGTCTTGTTCATCCAGCATCTAGTTTGCCTCTCCTTCACACACTTGTAATAAAATTTAAATAATTGTGTTCTCTCTCTATTGTGAGTTTTTCATCCTCTTTAAGTCTAGAGATGATGTTATAGGCAATAAACCTGCACCTTAAGGCTCTTGAGCAGATTCTACACTTTTTACGGTCTACGGTCTGCACTATGGTTAGAGGATATCGATCGACAGCAATTGACGCCGATTGAGGTCATTTCAAACACGTCTCCACAATATAGGTACGTATGTGGTACAATCCTTCGATCTCACCTACTGCATCTTTGAGTTCTGGGACTTTAGTGTAGTTTGTAGTTTAGACCCATCTTTAGAGTATGAAGTTATCACCAAAGTTAACTCTCTACTAACCTACCAAGAGATCCAGGCCACAGGAACAGAAGAGGTGCCAGAAAACTTCCAACTTTTGTAGAGGAACAAGTTTGTAGTGTGTTGAGTTTTCAATTACTATGGTCACAGCGTTATTCGAGCGGAAACCAGTAGGTGTAGGCGGATCTCATTCATATAACTTTGTCAAGAGATGTTCTTTCGCTTGAATTTCACAAATTTTCCAATACCTCAACATGCTCTGTTACATATTTTTTGGGCTGGAAAGTCGGCTTGTTAGACCCATTGAATTAATTTAATTTAAAAATTAATAAAGATGTCACACTCTAATAAATATATAAATAAAATAATAATAGATACTTACGATTTCAAATAAAAAGGATCTACATTTTAGACATTATGTACCTACAACAGAAGATGCGTATCATTTCTGTTCGTACAAGTGGTTCACGATTATTAAAATAATTTCAAAACGTGCTTTGAGATCCAAATGTCAAAAGAATTACAGAAGAAATCCTCAGTGAAAGGATTAGATAAAGGATCTGTATAAAGAAAAGTTAAAAAACACAAACATTCTACAGCTAGGTATACGTAGCTTCGTTGATGAAAAATAATCCAATGAATTATGTAGAAAATACGACCAACTAGTTAATTGATTCCCAGCATACCACACACGAAAGAAATAGCAAAGGACAGATAAAGGACTTGCAGACAAATTTGCAGCAAAGTGGATGTTTCCTGAAAATGAAGAGGCAACCGGAAACGAGAGCAAAGTGGAACAACTATGTTGAAACCATTAATTTGCGTTCTGTTGACAATAGAAAACCGGGACTAGGGAGATGCAAGTTTTTAATTAGTGTTTACCAACCATGTTCTAGTTTGGAAAACTCGACGCAAATATACACAGAGGAAAAAGATACACTCGAAAGCATGTAATTGGAACTATTACTGGTAATTTGATAGAGCAGATTTGGACTGGCCTAGGAAGGACTGGGATCCCAACATGTACATAGTACCTATAGTTCAATGCTTTATTTATTCTGTCGAATTAGGACATGTAGGATGGCATCTTTCTATCTTTTCTTTTTATCTTCAAAACTCTCACAACATGAGGTAATACAAACATGATATCATTGAATTACGGTGTAATGCACATTGCATATGTTATGTAGTTTTCAGACAAATTTTCTACCATTTAGAACACTTTTACCCACAACTCCCACAAGATGTTCAATTAGACCTCGCCTGATTTGCTGACTATAACCCGTTGAAATAACATTCTTCTATCTTTTCTTTTTATCTTCAAAACTCTCACAACATGAGGTAATACATGATAATATTATCCTTGAATTACGGTGTAATGCACATTGCATATGTCATGTAGTTTTCAGGCATTCATACAAATTTTCTACCATTTAGAACACTTTTACCTACAAGATGTTCAATTAGACCTCGCGCCTGATTTGCTGACTGTAAAATGTTAGCAAACTGCATGAATTAATAATGGCGTAGCATAGTGAATTATTTATACCAAACACAATGTACATAAAAAAAGAATACAGCCTAATAAGCAAAACAAGAGTTGCTAATGAGGGGAGAAAAAATGACAAAATACCTGCAAAAATGTTTTCCGTGTCAGCAGAAAAAGTTCAGCATATCAGTAGGTATTAGGTAACAATGCCTCTTTTTTCCAGGACAAGTTGGAGTGGCATCAGATGTGAATTTTTCAGTGGATAATACTTGCAAATCCCCAGGGAGCGTATGTTGGCCCCATAAAAATTTATAGCGCGGAGGAAAAAAAAAGTTTTAATTCAAATCCATTAATCAAAAATGTAAATCATAATCCAGGTAATTCATCTGTTTCCAGTTTTGTACAATCATATAATTTGAGCACTTGATTAAAATATGCACTTTGAAAAAAAAAAAAAAAAAAAAAAAAAAAAAAAAAAAAAAAAACGAAATGAAATACCTATATGCATGTGAATAGAGAGGAGGCGAAGGAGAAGGAATTAGATTATTGCATTATAATTAAATAAATTGTAACAACAATATGCCGTTATAAATATTGTGCTTTTTTCGTAATTATTATTTTGTTTCTGTGCGGACTCTCATTAATTTCAGGGAAAAAAAAACATTTACCTGCATGAAATGTTTTAGTTTTTTTATTTAATGATTTTAAGTTTTCAAATTTATAAAATTCAAAACTTTCCGACTTTGAAGGACTCATTCAAAGGTCTTTGTTTTTAGTTTTTATATAAATGACATAGCACTAGCACGACACTAGGAACACTCTATTCACCTTACAAGAATAATAAAGTTCTAACGACATGGAAAGGTAGCTGGAGCCATTGATTATTTCAAGTCCCAAGCATTTCTTCTGAACTTGAATGAAATTGATTTATTATATTGAGCTTTTGTTGTATTAAAGGTAGCTTTTCTGTATCTTCTCAGAGATTTTTTGCAATACAAAAGCCAGTTTAGTACAGGAAACTATTCTTTCTATTGTAGTGCCAAAAATGTTTTATTCATATGGTTTATTTTAAATACAAAAAACTTAATGATATGCATTATGTGTAGAATGGACTTCACATGATCTCTAAGAAATCCTTCACTGGCTGAAATTCTATCTACAAAAGTAAAAAATGAATAATTTAAAATTTGACCTCTGGCAAAGAGCTTACTGGACAATACAGAAAGCAAAGGGGAAAGATTCTGACGTTAAAAAAAGATAAAATGGTTGTAAAATATAATGGAAAGCTGTTTTCTGTTCACTTGGAAGAAAGAAAAACAAGAAGTAACAAAAGATATCAAAAGAGAGAAAACTATGAAAATGAAAAACAAATATGAAAACGAAGGAAACTTTTGTCCTGAGTTTAACAGGGTGTATCAAAATCGCATAGGTAAATATTTAAAATTAATTTTCTATTATAATTATATTGTCCTCAAAGAAAACACGAAGTCTAGAAGTGAAACTGTCTTCCCTAAAAAACAAGAGTATATGATCCTAAATAAAGGAACACAGAAGGATTAAATCAGAATTTGACATGTTCATCTTAGGGACATTGTTATAGGATTGAATTGAATGATACCAGTGTCAAATAAAGGAACACAGAAGGATTAAATCAGAATTTGACATGTTCATCTTAGGGACATTGTTATAGGATTGAATTGAATGATACCAGTGGAAATGAGACTGGCCATAGTTGAAGGGAGCTGCTGATAGCTCCAAGCCGAAGACATATCCTATCCATAAAAGTACTTGAAAATTAACACACTCCCTGCGATATTGATACCTATAACTCCTTCATGGATTGACTTGAAAGAGGAAGATTATACTGACTTGGTCTGGCGTTATAATGGTAGCTAGGGTTTCTATTGTCGAGAAACTTATGAACCACCCTGTCGATTAAAACCTAATATTACACCTCGCATCTTCCACGATATGTTTACACTTTCTTTAGAAACCTGCCATTTCATTTTTTAGTACGGAAACCTTGTTATCTTCCCCTTTTTTTCCTTTATTTTTTAAGGAAAAAAATGGAGACACGGTAACATCTGTTGGAATGAAATAATAACAGACATGTCAGCTAAAATTGTTAGGAAAAAAAGTAAAGAAGGTGGCACGTGTTTTAGTATAAATGTTTTGACTTTGACATGACCTTCATTGAAAACAATACTGAGAAAAAATAGGTTGAAAGTTTCCTCTGAAACTTTCAACTAAAGTCACTACACGTGTAACCTTCTTGAGAAAAAGCTTAGGCTGAAAAGAGAAAGTTGTGGATAAAAGAAAATCCTTGGTTCAAAGATCCAAAGGTAAAATTAGACATTTTGTTTTTGAAATCAAGGCCATTCTAAATTCTACCTTTTGAGAATAGAAAAGTGTGTACCTACGTAGGTACTGAACTTTCATGGCTCCAGGTCAAAATTTATTAAAACAATGTGAAGGCCAGGCTAAAATTTGAAAAGGAAATCTAGGGGAGGGAGGGAGGGAGGGAGGGAGAGAGAGAGATCGAGCAGTAGTAGTGTTCTATCGAAGATGACTGACGATAAACGCCGATCCTGTTGGAACGGTAAAAGGCAAAGAAGAAAAGACGAAGAAGTAGAAGAAGAAGAAGAGAACTCTAGAGTTTTACATAGAACGTGGACATTATGCTCGAGATGTTAGTGAAAAAGCCCAAGCCTTCCTATACGATAAGGAAAGTAAAAAGGAGGAGGAGGAGGAGGAGGAGAAGAAGAAAAAGAAGGAGTAGAGTAGGAGGAGAAAGAGGACAAGAGGAAGAAGGACAAAGAAGAAAAAGGAAGAGAAGAAGAAGAAGGAAAAGACCAACAACAACACCAACAAGGAGGGGGGAAAAAGAGAGAAACGAAGGAGGAAAAGCAGAGGAAGAAGAAGAAAAAGAAGGAAGGAGGGAAGAAGAAGAGGGAAAGAAGAGAAGACAAAGCTTACGAGAGTGTTACCCCCGGAAAACTCTTCGGAATACCTGTAATGAGTCCTTTGATAATACACCCTCTCTTTCAAAGAAAAAAAGAAAGATATAGGTTACCTTATACTTCACAATATTATCCTTCATATCTCCTCTCCTATCTACATATAGGTCTCTTCATATTCACACATGAAGAATATAAAGATACCTATATATGTACATAATATATAGTCTATAATATGTATACCTAGGTGTATCTACGTATAAATTCTAAACCCTCCTTTAATATACCCTAAATCCTCTCCTAAATTCCAACTCGTACGAACCTCCTATCGTTATGAAGAGTTTTGTATTTTCCTTCCTTCGAGGGAATCCCAGGCCATTCCTCTTTTTGTTTCCAGGTGACGTTTTTAGGGACTTTTCTTTTTATAAGAGCAGAGAAATAGGAGTCGAATTATTATAATTTCACTGTGGATAGATAAAAATTGCAATGAAAAGATGTAGTTGGAGAGAGAGAGAGATAGAAGAGAGAGAGAGAGAGAGTGGGAAAGAGAGAGGGAGAGGGAGGGAGGGAGAAGAAGGAGTGGAGGAAAGAAGCGAGAGAGGAGAGAGAAAGGAAGAGAGGGAGAGAGAAGTGAGGAGTCAAGTCAGTGAAGATATTTTGTCAACCAGTAGTTGCTCTTAAAAATGAAAAAGAGCAAAAACTGGTTCTTAAAAAAAATATGCATTTCATTATTCAATTAAAACAAAGTTAAATTTAATGAAATGAGAATGAGAACACTGGAATTTAATCTTCTTCTCTACTGTATCTATTTTGACATTTTATTCTACGACGAGTTGAGTTAAAATTCAAATAAAATGCCAAATAAAATCCAAGTTTGTCAAAAGATAGGTAATAATGAATCAAATGAAGAGTTCTTGAAACTGGAAATAAAAAAGTTTAATATTGTAAAAGAGACCTGATTAGTGGCATAAAATATTGTGAAGATGATAAAATGCCATAAATAATGGTGAATTTTTTACGATTTGTCCGTACAAGAAGGGGAGTTTACTCAAATTAAGAGATAAGAGGAGAGAGTAAATGATTTAATGCTGTTCTAGACAAAAAATAGATGGCAGATCTAGAGGTGCAATTTGTATGAATGCCGTGCATTTATCTGAGTATGCAATGTGCAATAGAAAAAAAGATTAGTGGAGATGTCTGATTTACTTTTTTCACGAGAATGTTTCCGGTTGGGCTCGTACCTATAATACCCACTCGTTTTAAGAAGAAGAAAAAAAAAAAAGATATAACCCACAATATGGAAATAAGTATAAAAGGTTTGCACAGAATTTTCTTTCTCGGCGGGGAAAATAATAAATGAAAACTATTTTTCATTTTCACACCTAAGATTTATAGGCGAGTTTTCAGATGCATGAAAATATACCTGTGGAAAGCGTAAGCACTCGAAAATAACAATCCTCCTAAATCATTCCACCTCCTCATTATATATATCATTATGAGATCTCTTCAACATTTCAAGATACCTACGTATTACCTACATAGAGATACCTATTACCTACTTTTGATAAAATATGGAATATAAAATTTTGAATCGAAGTTTTCGTCTGAAGTACCTACACGCGTTCTTCTCAGTAATGGAATAGGTAGCTTTATTAATATTTTTTTTATGTTTTCAGGTAGGAACTCTGTTTTATGGGGATCAAAATTTCAAAATCATAAATGTGAATGATAAAATTATTGTTTTAGGAGAAGGAATTAGATTATTGCATTATAATTAAATAAATTGTAACAACAATATGCCGTTATAAATATTGTGCTTTTTTCGTAATTATTATTTTGTTTCTGTGCGGACTCTCATTAATTTCAGGGAAAAAAAAACATTTACCTGCATGAAATGTTTTAGTTTTTTTATTTAATGATTTTAAGTTTTCAAATTTATAAAATTCAAAACTTTCCGACTTTGAAGGACTCATTCAAAGGTCTTTGTTTTTAGTTTTTATATAAATGACATAGCACTAGCACGACACTAGGAACACTCTATTCACCTTACAAGAATAATAAAGTTCTAACGACATGGAAAGGTAGCTGGAGCCATTGATTATTTCAAGTCCCAAGCATTTCTTCTGAACTTGAATGAAATTGATTTATTATATTGAGCTTTTGTTGTATTAAAGGTAGCTTTTCTGTATCTTCTCAGAGATTTTTTGCAATACAAAAGCCAGTTTAGTACAGGAAACTATTCTTTCTATTGTAGTGCCAAAAATGTTTTATTCATATGGTTTATTTTAAATACAAAAAACTTAATGATATGCATTATGTGTAGAATGGACTTCACATGATCTCTAAGAAATCCTTCACTGGCTGAAATTCTATCTACAAAAGTAAAAAATGAATAATTTAAAATTTGACCTCTGGCAAAGAGCTTACTGGACAATACAGAAAGCAAAGGGGAAAGATTCTGACGTTAAAAAAAGATAAAATGGTTGTAAAATATAATGGAAAGCTGTTTTCTGTTCACTTGGAAGAAAGAAAAACAAGAAGTAACAAAAGATATCAAAAGAGAGAAAACTATGAAAATGAAAAACAAATATGAAAACGAAGGAAACTTTTGTCCTGAGTTTAACAGGGTGTATCAAAATCGCATAGGTAAATATTTAAAATTAATTTTCTATTATAATTATATTGTCCTCAAAGAAAACACGAAGTCTAGAAGTGAAACTGTCTTCCCTAAAAAACAAGAGTATATGATCTCAAATAAAGTATGTTTTCAGGTAGGAACTCTGTTTTATGGGGATCAAAATTTCAAAATCATAAATGTGAATGATAAAATTATTGTTTTAGGTTCTTTAATTTGTTATAGGACTTATAGGTAAGTACTATAGCGTTTTATTTAGACTGCCAATCAAAGGCAGACAGTCCCTTTATTTCAACAGCTATATGGGTACCTATGCCTTGAAATTCTTACGAGGGACACAAAAATACCTCAAATATGAGGTAGGTAATAATTATGTTAAGAATATTGTAAAGAAAGAATAAACTTATTATTATTATTATTACCTATATTCTTCATGATATTAGAATCACACAAGTATGAGGGATAGAAAATGGGAGAGTGAGGGAGAGAAAAAGAAGAGAAAAAATGGCAAAAAAAAGAAAAGAAAAAAAAAACACACACATGCTGTATCGATGGATGTAGAAAAAACATACGAAAAAAGTGTAGGAAAAAAATTGGAGGAGAAAGAGAAAATGTGAAAAGTAAGAAGGAGGAGAAAAAGAAGAAGGATAAGGAAGAGGAGGAGGAGGAGGAGGAAGAGAAGAGAAACTGTTTCGTGACTAAAAGGTTACTCAACTCAAAACATTCTTGACATTAATTTTATTTTGATTCATATCCCTGGAAATTTCCTTTCCTTAAAATAGGTAAATACGGGTAGGTAACTCTGAGAGAATGAGAGAGAGGGAGAAAGAAAGAGAGAGTGTGAGACAGAGAGAAAGAGAGGGAGAGAGAGAGATTTGTAAAGAGGTAGGTGTACGTATAAATAAGTATTCAAGTTATTCAAGCAGAAGAATTCGAAGATAAATATTTCTGACTTCAAAAAATTAAATAATAAAAATATCGTAAAATTTTGTCTGCATTTTTTTGTAACATTGTAAAATACCAAGAGTTCCCCAAACCCCTTCAAAAGCCAGCCATATTACAGCTGATATTACCTAGGTGTATGATACGTATTATGTACATACCAGGACCGTAGTTAAGGGGTGGGTGCCAAGGGGGTCCGCAGCCCCCACCACTCGGGCTTTATCCTTACTGCTTTACTGTGGGGTGGATTCCGAAAATTTGGAGCTTCCACCAACCCCTCGGTACATCACTGTGTGAACTCTCTCCCCTCACCCAATCTCAATGAAATCCTGTGGACACGGGCATGCTACATACATAAGTACATAGATATTATGATATCCATTTCAAATAAATATGTACATACATTCATACATAGATACCAAGTTATATGAGTATACCTACTCTACAAGGTACTAAGTTATATACTTTACAAAAAAAGTACTCAATGACAAACACGAAAAGCTTTCATGCAAAGCTGAAAAGACTGATGTTAGGAAGAAGGGGGGGGAGGAGGAGAAGATGGGAGGGGAGATACAAACTTTCCCATTTCCCAATACACATTGAACAATCCCGGAAAAAATCGAGACAAATAAAGAGAGGGGAGGAACGAGAAGGAGACAGAGAAGATGACTAAGAATGAGAGGAAAAAGGAAAACAAAAAGAGATCGAGAAGAAGAAGGAGAAAAATCTGGTGTGAACATCACACGACCGTTTTGCGTTGCATCCTTTTCACATTTGTGAACTACATCCCAAATTTCAAGTCTCTAGCTCTTACCGTTCTCGAGATATTTTGTTTACAGACAGACAGACACACGGACCAATGCCTGAAACTTTGGATTTAGGCTCTAGGGACCTCAAAACGTGTTTTGACACTAAAAACTGACCATCGAAAATTTGCTTTGGGGTGAGCATTTGGAGTGGGAGTGAGGTTAGAGTGGGGATAGGAGTGAGAGAAGGAAGGGATAAGGAGTTTTGGGATAAAAGAATAAGAGTAGGAAGGAGCGAGAAGAGGGAGGTAAAATGGTTAAAAGTTACGTCAATAAATGTTTTGTACCCTTCTAAACTTTTTTCAGGCGAATTTTGTCCGATTTTAATAGATATGTCTTCTCTAAGTACCTACACATACGTAATATTGACGGTAGAGCCTATTTGTCAAGTTCCGGCCTTTGTGATAGAAATTACCCCTTGTCTCATTAGTGCATCTAGAACAGCCATTCTTAACCTATGGTCCGTGGACCACTAGTGGTCCGCGAGAAGGTTTCAGGTGGTCCGCGAGAGGTGAGTAAGGAAAAAGTCATCGTATCTCTATTTTATATAACATAGGTAGGTACCCCTAAGAAAGAAAAAAAAATATCTTTCCTCTTTTCATACAACAGGTAGATATAGGTCCTCTAATACATACCCATTGTCACATAGCGTGTACAATGTACAATTGATTGCGGCAGTTACAGTTCCCTCTGTAAAACCTCATAAAAAAAAACAACAACTATAGGTCAGATGCGTTCAGCTAGGAATTTTAATCGCGTGGATCACTAAATTTAAGCAAACGTTGAGCGTGATAATTATCCACATGGGTGACTATCTAAAATCTAGACAATCGCTTGCGGCTTTTCTCGGCCTCACTCACGCTGGCTGAGGTTAATGTCTGTAGTTTCAATACTTTGTCGCCAAATGGTGAGTATAACCCCCGTGATGGAATAACAGTTATACAGAGACGTTACTATTAAAAAGGTGTTTCATACATATTATATTATAACAACAAATTAATAATAATACTAATAATAATAAATTGTGAACTTTGAGAGTGCACGTGCTTGCTCATTAGTTGCAGTCAGCAGCAGTGCTCATTATTTTGGCCTCGTGTTGGCCCTTGTATCTATGTAATGCATGTATAAATATAGTATGGAAAATTGTATACAATTTATTGTATGTAGGTAATTAGATTATTACAATGAAAGTAAGACATTATATGACACACTTTTGTAAAAATGTTCCATGTGCAATACGAATACACCTTCTACATTGCCTACCAATATACTCTCTGCTGGCTTCCTTGTTATCCTGTGCAGTCCTGAGGGAAAATATCTTCACCATTGTTTTCTAGTAAGTGCACTACTTGTACAGTAGGTTAATGTTGTGTCTTGCAGTTTTTAGTCCGTCCTTCCTTTATTATTACAATAGTAATAAAAAGGTATAAGGGACGGACTATTGTATTCGCTTCGAGCAGCAGTGCTCATTATTTTGGCCTCGTGTTGGCCCTTGTATCTATGTAATGCATGTATAAATATAGTATGGAAAATTGTATACAATTTATTGTATGTAGGTAATTAGATTATTACAATGAAAGTAAGACATTATATGACACACTTTTGTAAAAATGTTCCATGTGCAATACGAGAGAGAGGGAGAGCGAAAAGAGGGGGGGGGAGGAAGAAAAAAGACAGAAAGAGAGGGGAGAAAAGACATAGAGACAGGGAGAAGGAGGGAGAGAAAGAGAAAAGAGAAATTCTAAGCGTGCCAAAAAAGAAAAGAAAAAAAATATGGTGCAACAAAAAAAAGTTACAAAGAGTGAGAAAGAGAGAGAGAGGAGACACTGAGAAAAGAATTGGAGGAGAGAGAGAGCGAGAGAAGACCGAGAAAAAAGAAAGAAGGAGAAAGTTGGATTAGTTGAAAATGACAATGAGTTTATTACGAGGGAGTTAAAGAAAAACTACAGAAAGAATAAGAGAGAGAGAGAGCTAGAAAAAGAAAGAAAGAAAGAAAGAGAGAGAGAGCTAGAGAAAGAGAGAGAATACATACATGGTTTTGCACGAACAATTTTCACACATACATCATTCTAATACCTACTTACCTGCTACATTTTTTTTTTTTTTAATGAGAGAAACAAAGCTAGAGAGAGAGAGAGAGAGAAAGAAAGAGCACTATGAATACAGTTCTGCTAATAAATATTTCTGTAGGTATACCTTATAGCAGGGGCGGTCACAAACCAAACCTAATCTTCGGTTGATAAATTTTTCAAAAAGTGTCAATGTGAACCATGGTTAGAGAGCCGCACAAGATCGTCTCGCGAGCCACATTATAGCCACCCGTGCCTTACCGGTAATAATATACCTGCCTATACCTATTAATAGGTAGGTATATTTTCGACCGTGATTAAGGTAGGTGTAGGTACGATAAAAGACTGTCAAACTGTCATCATGTACGATTATACCATTATACGATATCATCTGCGTGCAGGTATTAGACAATATCGTACTCTATAACTGTGTTGGTTCCTACCATATTCTGACTCTGCCTCATAAGTGTACGATAATGTACGCTAGGTACATACATAAGTATGTGTTTACCTGTGCAGGTTTTAGACAATATCGTACTCTAACTGTGTTGGTTCCTACCATATTCTGACTCTGCCTCATAAGTGTACGATAATGTACGCTAGGTACATACATAAGTATGTGTTTACCTGTCTGCACTTCATTCGTCTACCTACGAGAGATTTTATTGTGAACACTAGAGAGGGGAGAGGAGGGAGGGAGGAGGTACAGACTGGAGTTCGAAGAAGGAGGGGGAGAGGAGCGAAGGAGGAGGTTTAGAGGAAGGAGGAAAAGAGGGAGGGGGTGGAGGAAAAAGGGAGGAGGTTGGCCGGTGGACAATTCATTCTTTTCAATCTATATGAACGTGTGTCCAATATCCAGACTTACATTGACATCATCCCGCGGCCCCCACCACTCGGGCTTTATCCTTACTCCTTTACTGTGGGACGGATTCCGAAAATTTGGAGCTTCCACCAACCCCTCGGTACATCACTGTGTGGACTCTCTCCCCTCCCCCAATCTCAATGAAATCCTGGACACGGGCATGCTACATACATAAGTACATAGATATTATGATATCCTTTTCAAGTAAATATGTACATACATAGATACCAAGTTACATACTCTACATAGGTACTAAGTTATATACTTTACATAAAAAAGTACTCGATGACAAACACGAAAAGCTTTCATGCAAAGCTGAAAAGACTGATGTTAGGAAGAGGGGGGGGGGGAGGAAAAGATGGGAGGGGAGATATAAACTTTCCCATTTCCCAATACACATTAAACAATCCCGGAAAAAATCGAGACAAATAAGGAGAGGAAACAGGAAAAAAAGACGAAATAAATGGAGGAACGAGAAGAGGAAGAAAGAGAAGATGACTAAGAATGAGAGGAAAAGGGAAAAAAGGAGAAATCAAGAAGGAGCAAAAGGCAAAGAAGAAAAGAGAAGCAACGAAGCGCAAAAGAAGAAGGAGAAGAATAAAAAGAAGAAAAAAAAAATCTGGTGTGAACATCACACGACTTTCATTATCCTATTAAATGATGCTTACTTGAGTGGTCTTTTACCTTAATTTTTACAATATCTCTAACCGTTTAAGTCGGTATAGCTGAAAACCGCCAAAGAACGGTCGAAAACCGCCAAAAAGCGGTCAAAATACCGCCAGCCGTAGCACCTATCTCGACCAAACGTGTCGCATCCTTGTCACATTTGACAGCTACATACGAAATTTCAAGTCTCTAGCTCTTACCGTTCTCGAGATATTTCGTTTACAGACAGACACACGGACCAATGGCTGAAACTTTGGATTTAGGCTCTAGGGACCTCAAGACGTGTTTTGGCACTAAAAACTGACCATCGAAAATTTACAAAGTAATAATGAGAAAAAATAAGACGAGTAAAAGATACAAAATCGAATGAGCACTGCTTTTAAACATTTTGTGCCTCGATTGGGAGATTTGGGGGCAAAAAGCAGAGGGATGAAGTGCAAATAATTTAGGAGCTAGGTTATGAACAGCTTGTTTGTTGGCATAAAAACAATAATGTCCCTTAGTCATGAACTAGGAAAAAAAAAGAAAAAAAATGGAAAATCACGAAGACGGAAAGGAACGTCAAAATGTAACGTATAATTTAGTCTTAAGTATGGTACCCTAAAAGAGCTCATTTACTTTATTTTTATTCCTATTATTGAAGACAATATACATAATGAAACTTTGAGGTGCTTTAACTTTTAGTTACTTGTACATTTTACAACTCGATATTTTAGGAACGTTCCTATTACTTTAGTCATTTCTTGCAAGTTCTGAGAATATGACTACCTTGATCCTAGTACCTACCTGATAGTAATTTTCTAGAAATAATTCCAAGATAATATTTCCAATAATTAATTTCTACTTTCCTCAAGTCAAGTTTTCAAGAGGTTTTCTAATTATTTTGTCTTTCTACTTTAATAATTCATTCTTAAAGTTGTGTTTCCAAGAACAGACTTTCTAATTAAATTGTTTACTTTAAAATGCAACGCTTTTTCTCTCTACAGTTGTTCTATTTACCTGCCTAAAAAGAAAGAAAAAAAATCCTGTTTACGTAATCATAAAATGCCCGAGGAGCTCTGGCTTTCTTAGTATATTTCAATAAAACTATTAAACTTTTTTTCCAGAGGATTGCAACTTTGGAAAATCTTATTTAAACTTTTCTTCCAGGTGAAATGCTATTCTCTCAGCCAGAGCTCCTCTGTAACAATTGTTTCAGCTTCCAGCAAATAAGTTTCCTCCAAACGTGATTGAAAATCCATTAATCTACCTTGGCCTGATCAGGGGGATTTCAGAGAGTCTCAGGGGTTTAGATATGAGCACTGTATTATGTATCAACTTTAGCGTTAGTCGAAGTATTGTGACACACTAATGCGGAAACAGAACCCTGACAAAATTTGACGGAAACATCACACACAATATATTGAACTGTATAAAGTAATCTTGTTTGAAACCGGCTACACATGTCACGGTCGTTGGAGAAGTCTGGACTACTCAGTTCAGGACTCTCCGTGTGTAGGAGGCCATACAAAAGATCTGACAAAAAAGTAAAACGTCAAAAATAGAACGCAAGGAAAACCAAGAAGTTCTGAAATGAAACGTGCTAAAGGTATTCTGTAGGACACAAATGAATATCACATATTATTAAATCAACCATCAGCAAAATATCTTCTAATCTGATTTTCCAAGCGTTTGGTTCTGAGAATGAGGTTGGGGGAAAAAGTTGCCTCGTGTAAAATCCCCTTTTTAGAGGTGCAAAAAGTTAGTGACTAAATAGATTACCTAGTTAGTGGGTGAGTATAGGTATTATATTAGTCTTTTGGAGGTCCGTTCAATGCCCGATGGAATTTAATTTTGGTTTAGCGCGTCTTAAGGCCGGCCATTTACGATCAGTTATAAATGACAGCTTTAACTGATCAGTTGAGAATGCTAGATAAGTTAAACTGATCAGTTAAGCTCCCCACTAACGCCAGTTATACTGTACGTGAATGACCGGCCCTAACCTAGACTTAGACAAGAAGTATCGTGAAGAGATTGAAAACTTGCGGTTACGTATTGATAGATTTGGTACCTTCAAACATTCGAATACTGTAAATATTCAAGTAAACCTATATGAAGAGCCTTTGCTGTCTTACAATGTATAGATATACCTAGAGAAGCTAAAATTAAAACTTCCATCAAGAAACCGTCAAGACTGCTACGTGAGGTGAAGATAGAGCAGGACATGATTCCTCAAACCCCGCTTTTACCCCGCTTCTACCCTGTTCCTATCCTTCTTGTATCCGCTGGGAATCCTTACAATATTTATGTAGCAAGCACGTTTCTAAAAAACTTTGTACTAGTGTCAGTCATAGAGGCAGCTTTGGGGTGAGCATTTGGAGTGGGAGTGAGGGTAGAGTGGGGATAGGAGTGAGAGAAGGAAGGGATAAGGAGCTTTGGGATAAAAGAATAAGAGTAGAAAGGAGCGAGAAGAGGGAGGTGAAATGGTTAAAAGTTACGTCAATAAATGTTTTGTACCCTTCTAAACTTTTCTCAGGCGAATTTTGTCCGATTTTAATAGATATGTCTTCTCTAAGTACCTACACATACGTAATCTTGACGGTAGAGCCTATTTGTCAAGTTCCGGCCTTTGTGATAGAAATTACCCCTTGTCTCATTAGTGCATCTAGAACAAGCCCCAGAGCGTTCTAAGAAAGCTACAAAATTTAGCGTCTGAGATTGCGAAAAAGCCTTTGTGCCATTCAGCGGCAACGAAATTACTTCCTCACATTCTTCACTTCATTTTGAAATATTTAGCTTTTCCTGTGTGAGATATAAAAGTTTTCCGCCTTTTGTAAAACCGGCGAAGATATAAAATAACATGTCACTTTGTCAACGAAAACAACAACATAATAACTTTGTCTTATCGCGCCCGAGAATCTACCGGATCTGGCGTAACACTTTGAATGTTGTTGTTTGTTGTTGTTGGTGATGTTTTGGTTTAGTGGTTTCCCACACATGGAAAAAGTAAAACTTGTGAAGTAAACGTAACATAATGCTGCGCGATCGATTATTATTTATTTATAATAGGTGCCTAGGTTTGATTATAACTCTGTTAGTATGACTTTAGTAACCCTAAGTGAGTATGGCTTTAGGGATGAACTTTGACGAATTTATAGGTACAGTGGTACTAAAGCTGGGGATTTCTTTGGTAATAAATATCACGTAATAATAAATAAAATAATAATAAATAAAAAATAATAGGTAAATAAAAATCAGTTCATATCTCAGTGTCTAGCTCTATCATGATTGGTTATGGAAATATGGATTGAAGAAAGCTTTGTAAGAATTGTAAGGCGGTTGCTCTCTGATCCTTTGTAATAGTTAATGTACATTTATGTACTTGTATGGCTTTAATGTACTTCGATTACATTATGTATTTTTTATAATGCACTCATGTTGAATTTTCTATGCACGAGTACCTATATCGTATAATAATGTAGGTGTATTGATTAAATTTTCCACTCTCGGGTAAAGTATTCCTTTTAAAAGGTTTCATAGTATAGTTGCAGAACGTTCTTGTTAAAAGCTAGGTATTTGAATTGCTCAACGAAGAAAATCATTTGAAGCATGCATATTATTATCAAAGCTTGCTTGTCAAAAAAGGTACAAGTAAAAAAAAAAACACATTTCTTTGAGAAAAACGTATTGAAAGCACATAATGTTCTCTTTTTGACTTGCATTTCGCCCCGTGGGGTCGTTTAATATTCAGTGCTCTTAATAAAACAGATGCTGGTTCTTCTCTTCTCTTCTCAATACTCATATCGAAAATTTGACCCGGTTACATTACTTTCCTTCCTATAGGATAAGGAAAGTAAAAAGGAGGAGGAGAGGAAAAAGGAAGAGAAGAAGAAGAAGAAGGAAAAGACCAACAACAACACCAACAAGGAGGGGAAAGAAGAGAGAAACGAAGGAGGAAAAGCAGAGGAAGAAGAAGAAGAAAAAGAAGGAAGGAGGGAAGAAGAAGAAGAGGGAAAGAAGAGAAGACAAAGCTTACGAGAGTGTTACCCCCGGAAAACTCTTCGGAATACCCGTAATGAGTCCTTTGAGATAACTTCTTTTCCTTTTTTTACGTATTCCAAACCGTTTGATATCTCTCAAACTTTTCCGAGCATGTGGAAAAGGTTTGCATTTTGTGTCTCCACTAAACATTCCCGGATTGATCAAATAAAACGGAGAGGATGGAGAGAGAGAGAGAAAATAAAGGGTAAGAATCAGTGGCGTATTCTCCATGCACCTCTGTGTTCGAGTGTTCTCTCAACCCGTAGGTTCTGGGTTTGAATCCTGGCCAGGGCGGAAATTCTCAATATTTTCCGTCCTTTTCGAGCAGGATAAACAATGCACACTCTATTCTACTCTTGGACAGGCATGGATGTGAAAGAATGTGCCTTGAAGTAATACGAACGCTGTGCCGATGTAAACTATTTTTTTTTTTTTTTTTTTTAATTTTTTATTCTTTAAAAAAAGTGATTAATATAACCAATGTTTTTTTCACACCCCCTACTTACCACTTACCGAAATTAGTAAGCGATTATTCAACCTGGATTCTAAGACCACCAGCAGATCGGCACATTGTAGGTAAAAAATACATTATTTATAGAGAGAGAGAGAGAGAGAGAGAGAGAGAGAGAGAGAGAGAGAGAGAGAGAGAGAGAGAGAGATTATACTGACTTGGTCGGACCGGAAATGTATGAGCACTGTATTATGTATTTAGCGTTAGTCGAAGTATTGTGACACACTAATGCGGAAACAGAAACCTGACAAAATTTGTCGGAAACTTCACACACAATATATTGAACTGTATAAAGTAATCTTGTTTGAAACCGGCTACACATGTCACGGTCGTCGGAGAAGTCTGGACTACGCAGTCCTGGACTCTCCGTGTGTAGGGGGCCGTATAAAAGATCTGACAAAAAAGTAAAACGTCAAAAACAACGCAAGGAAAACCAAAAAGTTCTGATATGAAACGTGCTAAAGGTGTTCTGTAGAACACAAATGAATATCACATATTATTAAATCAACCATCAGCAAAATATCTTCTAATCTGATTTTCCAAGCGTTTGGTTCTGAGAATGAGGTTGGGGGAAAAAGTTGCCTCGTGTAAAATCCCCTTTTTAGAGGTGCAAAAAGTTAGTGACTAAATAGATTACCTAGTTAGTGGGTGAGTATAGGTATTATATTAGTCTTTTGGAGGTCCGTTCAATGCCCGATGGAATTTAATTTTGGTTTAGCGCGTCTTAAGGCCGGCCATTTACGATCAGTTATAAATGACAGCTTTAACTGATCAGTTGAGAATGCTAGATAAGTTAAACTGATCAGTTAAGCTCCCCACTAACGCCAGTTATACTGTACGTGAATGACCGGCCCTAACCTAGACTTAGACAAGAAGTATCGTGAAGAGATTGAAAACTTGCGGTTACGTATTGATAGATTTGGTACCTTCAAACATTCGAATACTGTAAATATTCAAGTAAACCTATATGAAGAGCCTTTGCTGTCTTACAATGTATAGATATACCTAGAGAAGCTAAAATTAAAACTTCCATCAAGAAACCGTCAAGACTGCTACGTGAGGTGAAGATAGAGCAGGAAGACAATCGCCTGCGGCTTTTCTCAGCCTCACTCACGCTGGGTGAGGTTAATGTGTGTAGTTTCAATAGTTTGTCGCCAAATGGTGAGTATAACCCCCGTGACGGAATAACAGTTATACAGAGACGTTACTATTAAAAAGGGGTTTCATACATAATAAATATATTATAACAACAAATTAATAATAATACTAATAATAATAAATTGTGAACTTTGAGAGTGCACGTGCTTGCTCATTAGTTGCAGTCAGCAAAGTAATAATGAGAAAAATTAAGACGAGTAAAAGGTACAAAATCGAATGAACACTGCTTTTAAACATTTTGTGCCTCGATTGGGAGATTTGGGGGTAAAAAGTAGAGGGATGAAGTGCAAATAATTTAGGAGCTAGGTTATGAACAGCTTGTTTGTTGGCATAAAAACAATAATGTCCCTTAGTCATGAACTAGGGAAAAAAAGAAAAAAAAAGGAAAAAATGGAAAATCACGAAGACGGAAAGGAACGTCAAAATGTAACGTATAATTTAGTCTTAAGTATGTGGTACCCTAAAAGAGCTCATTTACTTTATTTTTTATTCCTATTATTAAAGACAATATACATAATGAAGCTTTGAGGTGCTATAACTTTTAGTTACTTGAACATTTTAAAACTCAATAATTTAGAAACGTTCCTATTACTTTAGTCATTTCTTGCAAGTTCTGAGAATATGACTACCTTGATCCTAGTACCTACCTGATAATAATTCTCTAGAAATGATTCCAAGATAATATTTCCAATAATTAATTTCTACTTTCCTCAAGCCATGTTTTCAAGAGAAGGTTTTCTAATTATTTTGTCTTTCTACTTTAATAATTCATTCTTAAAGTTGTGTTTCCAAGAACAGACTTTCTAATTAAATTGTTTACTTTAAAATGCAACGCTTTTTCTCTCTACAGTTGTTCTATTTACCTGCCTAAAAAGAAAGAAAAAAAATCCTGTTTACGTAATCATAAAATGCCCGAGGAGCTCTGGCTTTCTTAGTATATTTCAATAAAACTATAATTGGAGAAGGTTTTGGAAATGGCTGCTTATTTCCGGATGACAAAAATAGCTATTTGAGTTTTGACTTTTGAAACACTTACTTACCGGGAGTAAGGAAACAGGAAAGATATTTTTCTACACCAATTCCAGGAGTTCCTCCGAATCAAACGTCATGTTTTACCTGAAAACAAAAGAAAACGCCAAAGTTTAATTCGAATAAATTGATAGTGCTTTAGCCTGTCTGGTAGGATAGATAGTCTCTTTATTTCAACGGTTTGATAGGTATACTCCTTTAGTCAGACTTTCAGACTATCCATAATAGACAAGTACGAGTAGGTACCTAGGTATTGCCTCTTTATTTGAACTCCATTTTGTATCTTTCAATTTCTCCATGTATCTTACCCATTATAGTAGATAGTATCTTGAAAGCTTGAGGTTGGACATCCCTACTCTTAGCACAAACTTCTCCGCAAACTTTTGATAGCTTTGTTTCCTTCCCAATTAATTATTTATTCTTATCCCATCGATTTCTCGGGAATAACTTGTTTTGTTTCTCTATAGCGAGAGAGAGAGCTAAAAGAAAACAACTAGAACAACAATGAGATACAAAAGGAATAAATGAGATAGGAGGGCGGGAGAAATCTAATAAAGTAGAGAATAGAGCAGAGTTTGCTGATGTAGAGAGATTGATTCCGAGTGTGACTGATATACACTCCAAATGTAGTTCACTTGCAGTAGAATTCAATACCATAAATCAATCCTAATATCAACTACTACAATCAGCACGTAAAACTAGAAACAGTATGATGGATGACGAACAAAGTGGGTCAGTGATTGGAAAAAGTATGGATGATATTATCTTGAACTAGTTGAAACTAAGTGACTTAGAAAGAATCGGTGCTGATAAAGACATTTTGAAGGTAAAATCCAGAAATCGGATATTCAACGATAATTCAAGTACCTAAACTAATAAAAAAGTTAAAAATAGAGAGTTTGAAGTATCAGGACTAATGAATAAAATCCTCTGAGTCAAAAGAATCTCTTCGGGGCGAGTCGGACCAACATTCACATCGTGATCAGGCCAATTTTTACTTTTTGATGATTTGCTGACAATGGGACAGAGGTTTCTATGACCACGAGTCGCATTACATACATAGGCGTACTTTATGAAAAAATATTATGTGTATCTTTTTCATCAATACCTATGTCTGTTACGTTGTGATCAACAACTTCGTGGATTCGGGGTACCGTAATATACGGTTTTTGGTTGGTGAAATTCATGACAATTAGGCAGGTTAGGTACTAGGTGTGTAGTCGACTTAATTGACCTCAACTATTGAGTCATGGAGAATGGTTTATAGCATAGGAATAGAGATCTACTCCACTTGTGTGGGTACATGCTAGCTTGTACAAATGTTTTATCAACAGAATAGCTATTGCATGTGTAGATATATCAGTATCTACCAGCGTCATTAGTGCATGTATTTCAATCTAGTTGTCTATCCCAGAACATTTACATTGACAAACATTTTATCTCAGTACCTAGCTACATTTAACGTAGTGCTCCCAACTCCCATAGAAATTTCCAAACGCATATTTTTGATAATTTGGATTCAAATTCAAACACTAAATTTGATATGGGGCAATTTACGAGTATCTACCTAATGGAAAATGTTTCCAATAAACATCCCACTTTGGGGCTATCTTGGAATTCTTGGAACTACGAGTATAATTTATCTAGGTCCTTCGAAGTATTAATTTTAAAAAATGAGAACTAAAATTGTTTGATTCCTAGTGGATGTGCCATTTGTACGAAAAGCCCCATCATGTATGGCACATTGCATAACTATAATATATTACAGGCTTTCATAAGAATTCTGATTATTTCTTTAACAAAAATCCAAAAACTTGCGATTCGACTTGAGTCGTTTCTTTTCCGAAAGTTGTTAAAATCTATCAAATGTATCTCTTGTTCCAAAGATCCAAAGGGAAAATAAAGGATGACGTAGGAGGGATGCAAGAGGGACGGGGAGGAAAATTCAACATTGCCAAAAAACAGAACGAGAGCAAGAAAAATAATGAAAATATAAAACGGTCAGGGAGGAAAAAAACTTGGAGAAAGAAAAACTACAAGCGAATTTAATGTTCTTACTTCCCCCTGGATCTCTTCTGTCCATACTAAACTGATTTGGAACTATTCCAAGCAAATGTTTGACTGTTACATTATTATTATTAGTGATGTTACTCGCTTTGTTATTGTTAAAATACCTCCAAATTTTCTCTTCGACTCTGCACACAGAGATAGGTGTGTAATATTGGTTATGTCAATATTATGCTCCGTTTATCCAAAGATATTCCAAATGTATCCATAGAGAATGGTTAATAGCATAGGAATAGAGATCTACTCCACTTGTGTGGGTACATGCTAGCTTGTGCAAATGTTTTATCAACAGAATAGCTATTGCATAATTATGTACTGATATATATCAGTATCTACCAGCGTCATTAGTGCATGTATTTCAATCTAGTTGTCTATCCCAGAACGTTTACATTGACAAACATTTTATCTCAGTACCTAGTTACATTCAACGTAGTGCTCCCATAGAAATTTCCAAATGCATATTTTTGATAATTTTGATTCAAACATGTCAAACACTAAATTGGGGCAATTTATAGCTACCTAATGGAAAATGTGAACTATAAACATCCCAATTTGGGGCTATCTTGAAACTACGAGAATAATTTATCTAATCGTACAAAGTAGGTAGGTATTATTTTTGAAATGAGGGCTAAAATTGTTTAATTTCTAGGTTCTAGTGGATGTGCCATTTGTACGAAAAGCCCCATCATGTATGGCACATTGCATAACTGTAGTATATTACAGGCTTTCATAAGAATTCTGATTATTTCTTTAACAAAAATCCAAAAACTTGCGATTCGACTTGAGTCGTTTCTTTTCCGAACGATATTCAAATAAAACTACAGTTTCTATTTTTCCACATCTACATACCTACGCTCAACTAGATAACTATAGATATGAGTTCAGAGTTCACCTCCAATATTGAGAGTGTTTTCTTACATTTTTCAAGCTGATTGAATTTGTTCTGTGGTTTATTACACGAGTCTACGTCAAAACGGGTGTAAATGAATTGCGAGAGAAATAAAAGGAGAATAAGAAAACTGTTATGGGAAAAGGAAAAAATCACGGAAAAACCTTCTAATAATACGAATCATACATAATAAACTATAGGTCAGATGCGTTCAGCTAGGAATTTTAATCGCGTGGATCACTAAATTTAAGCAAACGTTGAGCGTGATAATTATCCACATGGGTGACTATCTAAAATCTAGACAATCGCTTGCGGCTTTTCTCGGCCTCACTCACGCTGGCTGAGGTTAATGTCTGTAGTTTCAATACTTTGTCGCCAAATGGTGAGTATAACCCCCGTGATGGAATAACAGTTATACAGAGACGTTACTATTAAAAAGGGGTTTCATACATAATAAATATATTATAACAACAAATTAATAATAATACTAATAATAATAAATTGTGAACTTTGAGAGTGCACGTGCTTGCTCATTAGTTGCAGTCAGCAGCAGTGTTCATTATTTTGGCCTCGTGTTGGCCCTCCAAGTAAGTACATAATAAATTGTATCTATGTAATGTATGTATAAATGTAGTATGCAATATTATATATAATTTATTGTATGTAGGTAATTAGATTATTACAATGAAAGTAAGACATTGTATGACACACTTTTGTAAAAATGTTCCATGTGCAATACAAGAGAGAGGGAGAGAGAAAAGAGGGGAGGAGAGAGGAAGAAAAAAGACAGAAAGAGAGGGGAGAAAAGACATAGAGAAACGGAGAACGAGGGAGAGAGAGAGAGAGAAAAGAGAGATTCTGAGCGTGCCAAAAAAGAAAAGAAAAAAATATGGTGCAGCAAAAAAAAAAAAAAAGTTACAAAGAGCTGCGAAAAGGAAAAAATCACGGAAAAACCTTCTAATATTGGATTTTCCTCAGCTGCTGCGAGTTGATATGAGCGGAGGGTTTCATTTTCATAGACAGGATTGTAGAGAGGCATTCAATAACTGTACTGATGCCTACATAATACACCTTCTACATTGCCTACCAATATACTCTCTGCTGGCTTCCTTGTTATCCCGTGCAGTCCTGAGGGAAAATATCTTCACCTTTTTTTTCTAGTAAGTGCACTACTTGTACAGTAGGTTAATGTTGTGTCTTGCAGTTTTTACATTATATCAGCATCTTTGGGTGGACTTGACGCATTTATTACTAATAGTATGGAGCGAAAAAAAAAGAGATATCCCATTGCCGACTAGAATGCATAGTAGTATGCCACGTTCCAAGCTTCCAAGTCAATTGGCCTCGTAAAATTGACTTTAAAAGTCCCAGATTTGATCCAAACAAACAAACAAACATCACAGGGTAAACTCAATAAAATATAGGTTTTATCCATAACTTTCCTTCCTACAGGATAAGGAAAGTAAAAAAGACAAGGATATTCGAGAATATGACAAAATGAGGACTGTTCTGTAAACAAAAGGAACGAAGAGTTTAACAATATAGAAAATAAAATCATCGCCTTGCCTCCTTCAGTGCTCTGCTCCATTATGACGCTGTTCAATACAAAAGGCAGAACAGAGGCTTCTCAATAACAAAAGAAGAAAGCCCTTCACTTTTATGAGAAGCAAAATGAAAAAGAAAAAAAAATAAGAAAGAGAGAGAGAGAGAGAGAGAGAGAGTTTGGCGGAGAAGGAGAGAAAAAAGACAACGAAGAGATTGGAGAAAGAGAATCAGAGAAAATTCTATTTAAATTTCTTGTTATAACGAAAGAGTTTATCTCAGAGATTTTTTTAAAAAATCTCTCTTGCAAAGCTTTGGGTATGAAAAAAAAAAAAAAAAAAAAAAAAAAAAAAATCCAAAAAAGACAACGAAGAGATTGGAGAAAGAGAATGAGAGAAAATTCTATTTAAATTTCTTGTTATAACGAAAGAGTTTATCTCAGAGATTTTTTTAATTTTTTTTTTTTTTTTTAAATCTCTCTTGCAAAGCTTTGGGTATGAAAAAATTACGTAAACTCCGGGTGTTATCAGCCCATGCCCTCGTTTTCCTATCTTATTTCTTTATCTCACAAAATTTGCCTATCTGAGATCAACTGTGAAATAAATTATCCAAGATTTCTTCTTTGTGTTCTTCCTGCTACTTCTTTGTCTTCGTCTTTGTCTACTCCTTCTTTCTATCTAATTCTGAAGTCAAGAGCTCAAATTATTTCATTTTTTGTCTCATTTCTTTTCTCGATTGGAAGTAAGCAGTTCTTCTTCTGCCACAAAATGTCTGGTCTTCAAAAGTGTGTAAAGTGTGTTACTATAAAGGGGCAGGATCCACTTACATTCCCCATGACAATCGACCACATCTCGGCTGGGACTGAACCCACGCTCTCCTGATTGTCAGACGAGCGGGACCACAACACCGAGGCGAAAAACTCCTATTTTTGTTGACTTCACAAAAGTAAGAAGTAATAAGACGGTATATGTTTCTAATAAGCTGAGAAGTCAAGAAAGTAAAAGTAAAAATATGAGAGAGACTTTAGAGGGTTTTTAAAAAAATTCTCACGAAGTTTTGTTACTTTTTTACTTTTTTTTTCTACTCAAAAAGTGCGCGGGTATAATACGCCAGTGAAGTGTGACTGAAATAAGCCATTTATATTCTCAGCACATGGAATTTTTTAAAAGCCCCTCAACAGGAGGCGTATAGAAAATTAATTCGGCAAAAACGGCTTTTCAGTCATGGAGATTTGGATGAAACGTTATACACCTTTCATATTCCCTTACTTTACATTATATGGGTCCTAATCTAATAAATATGCCATGTTGTGTCATGTTGTACATTTAATATTATTATGGTGGTCGGCATACAAACATGGGTACACAGGTTCGGAAATTTTCAATATTTTCCGTCCTTTTCGAGCAGGATAAACAATGCACACTCTATTCTACTCTTGGACAATGGACAGGCATGGATGTGAAAGAATGTGCCTTGAAGTAATACGAACGCTGTGCCGAGGTAAAATATTTTTTTAAACTTATACTCTGAAAAAGTGTTCTCCATTAAAGCTAGCACCACTTTCCTTCCTACGCTTTTTTTCGCACCCCCTACTTACCACTTACCGAAATCAGTAAGCGATTATTCAACCTGGATTCCAAGACCACCAGCAGAACGGCACATTGTAGGTAAAAAATACATTATTTATTTAGAGAGAGAGAGAGAGAAAATAATAATAACAATAATAATAATAATAATAAAAATTGCTTTGCATCTTCCCCCTTCGAAAATCTGAAGTCACGTCACTGATGAAAATGTATTTAGAATGGGAAAGTAGAAGGTAAAAATGTATTTATTTTCATTCGAAATGCAATGCGAGAATGCGACATTTTTGAAACTCAAACAGTTTTGGGTGAGAGGGAATCTCTGAGAGAGAGAGAAAGAGAGAAAGAGAGAGAGAGAGAGAGAGAGAGAGAGAGAGAGAGAGAGAGAGAGAGAGAGAGAGAGAGAGAGAGAGAGGGCGATAGGTAGTTAGGTAGTAGCCTACTGATGGGTTAAACAAATTTCGTTCCACAAACAATAGATCAGTTGCGCTTACTTGGGTGATGTTTCAAAGTCATAGAGCAGGAAAAATGAGGACCAACGGAATTTTTCTTTTTCTTCTACAACTTCTAGATCCCGAGATAAGTCGATTAAAAAAATGCCGGTAAATCGTGAACTTTGACGTCACGGCATACGCTCCCGTAGGCGATGATGTCACATCAAATGTCCCGAGCAAAGCTCCCTCGCTGGCAACGCATTAATGTGTTTGTGCACATACGTTTCTGCGCAGTTCTTTCTGCTCCTCCGCTAGCGCGCTTAAGCGCGTTACATAGTGGCGCTACCTAACGGACGAAAAAAACAACTGCGTAAAGTTTGACGTCACACATATTTGAACTCTTTCATTAGAACGGAAAATAAAAATTATATTTTCGACCTTTTACAGTTATTTTTTTCGGAGTTTTGACGTCAGATTTGGATTTTTCCCAACTTTTTACATTTGCAACTGCTCCATTAATTTGTGCTACATTTCATAACTGACTTGTACTCGGACCACCTACACCTCTAGGTCCGAATCCAATGGCCATTTTGCATATCACTACGCCACAATAGGCAATTGATGTAGTGGTTCGCATCATGCATAACATTGTGGCGTAAAAAGAAGTACCTAGCCACGAATGCCAAGATCTGGGTCAAGCCCGATTCGTAGAAGCTTAACCCATCCTTTGGGGCTGTTTGCCCCCACACCTAAGTCTCAGGTCTCAGGTGGGCTTTTTGTATAAATAAACCCCAAAATAACCTTCTTGAAGATGTCCAAGTATAAAGCATATCACCACGAACTCTCCGGCTACGCCACCGTACTCTGTTCACCGAGAGAAATTAAATGTTCGAAACTTTTATAGCATTTTCAGTTCTTTTCTTTCCGTGTGTCCTTCAATTTTTATTGCATTTTCTTTCCGCCTTTTCCTCAGTTTTTTTTCTGCTTTCATTTCTTGTAATGGCCATTGCTTCAGTTTTTCCTCTCCCCTCTGCGTCCTCTTTATATGGACGTCCGTTTTCCTTTACTTTTCAAATCATTTCTCTTTAATTCATTAGCTGAAATGATAATATTAATGGTTGGAATCGTCTAATAAAAACCTCATTAATTCACCAATGGAAGAAAGAAAACCAACATAACTCGAGTTTATTACCACCTATTCAAACAACACACATGAGTGAAAATAACCATTATGGGCTCTATAAAAATAATTATTATTTTTTAAATTAATTATCCTCACGAGTAGCAGTAATCAAGTATAACTTTTAGATAGTTACTTACTGTTAGGTACCTAAAGTAGTACGTAGGTAGGTAGGTAATTAGATACCTATTTCAAAAATTCATGTTGTAGGTATTCCCACTTCTATTCTTTTGACCGTTGCGTTGGCAGAATAAACATGAAGGTAGCCTCTGGACCTTATTCCTAAATAAGTGGGTAGAACCCTATGTAATCTAAGCCGGATCTAAAATAATTGGATGAAAAAATCCATGACACCTACGTACATGTACATGCGACTCAGCTCGCTCCTGAAGGAGGAGAATCAATTTCTACAAACTAGGACAGACATTGCCCTGAAGGTAGAAATAGAAACTGAATAATAAATGGAAACTTAGGTAAAACACCCAGTCATCGACACCCTTAAGGATTTTTTCATTTTTAATTTGCTATAACTCGTCCATTTATGGAGGAAAAAAGGGAGGAGGTTGGCCGGTGGACAATTCATTCTTTTCAATCTATATGAACGTGTGTCCAATATCCAGACTTACATTGACATCATCAAGCCCCAGAGCGTTCTAAGAAAGCTACAAAATTTAGCGTCTGAGATTGCGAAAAAGCCTTTGTGCAATTCAAGCGGCAACGAAATTACTTCCTCACATTATTCACTTCACTTTGAAATATTTAGCTTTTCCTGTGTGAGATATAAAAGTTTTCCGCCTTTTGTAAAACCGGCGAAGATATAAAATAACATGTCACTTTGTCAACGAAAACAACAACATAATAACTTTGTCTTATCGCGCCCGAGAATCTACCGGATCTGGCGTAACACTTTGAATGTTCTTTTTGTTGTTGGTGATGTTTTAGTTTAGTGGTTTCTCACACATGGAAAAAGCAAAACTTGGGAAGTAAACGTAAAATAATGCTGCGCGATCGATTATTATTTATTTATAATAGGTGCCTACGTTTGATTATAACTCTGTAAGTATGACTTTAGTAACCCTAAGTGAGTATGGCTTTAGGGATGAACTTTGACGAATTTATAGGTACAGTGGTACTAAAGCTGGGGATTGATGAGGTTGGGGGAAAAAGTTGCCTCGTGTAAAATCCCCTTTTTGAGGTGCTAAAAGTTAGTGACTAAATAGATTACCTAGTTAGTGGGTGAGTATAGGTATTATATTAGTCTTTCGGAGGTATGTTCGATGCCCAGTGGAATTGAATTTTGGCTTAGCGCATCTTAAGGCCGGCCATTTACGATCAGTTATAAATGACAGCTTTAACTGATCAGTTGAGAATGCTAGATAAGTTAAACTGATCAGTTAAGCTTCCCACTAACGCCAGTTATACTGTACGTGAATGACCGGCCCTAACCCAGACTTAGACAATAAGTATCGTGAAGATATTGAAAACTTGCGGTTACGTATTGATAGATTTGATACCTTCAAACATTCGAATACTGTAAATATTCAAGTAAACCTATATGAAGAGCCTTTGCTGTCTTGCAATGTATAGATATACCTAGAGAAGCTAAAATTAAAACTTCCATCAAGAAACCGTCAAGACTGCTACGTGAGGTGAAGATAGAGCAGGACATGATTCCTCAAACCCCGCTTTTACCCCGCTTCTACCCTGTTCCTATCCTTCTTGTATCCGCTGGGAATCCTTACAATATTTATGTAGCAAGCACGTTTCTAAAAAACTTTGTACTAGTGTCAGTCATAGAGGCAACTTTGGGGTGAGCATTTGGAGTGGGAGTGGGAGAGAGGTTGGAGTGGGGATAGGAGTGAGAGAAGGAAGGGATAAGGAGCTTTGGGATAAAAGAATAAGAGTAGAAAGGAGCGAGAAGAGGGAGGTGAAATGGTTAAAAGTTACGTCAATAAATGTTTTGTACCCTTCTAAACTTTTCTCAGGCGAATTTTGTCCGATTTTAATAGATATGTCTTCTCTAAGTACCTACACATACGTAATCTTGACGGTAGAGCCTATTTGTCAAGTTCCGGCCTTTGTGATAGAAATTACCCCTTGTCTCATTAGTGCATCTAGAACAAGCCCCAGAGCGTTCTAAGAAAGCTACAAAATTTAGCGTCTGAGATTGCGAAAAAGCCTTTGTGCCATTCAGCGGCAACGAAATTACTTCCTCACATTCTTCACTTCATTTTGAAATATTTAGCTTTTCCTGTGTGAGATATAAAAGTTTTCCGCCTTTTGTAAAACCGGCGAAGATATAAAATAACATGTCACTTTGTCAACGAAAACAACAACATAATAACTTTGTCTTATCGCGCCCGAGAATCTACCGGATCTGGCGTAACACTTTGAATGTTGTTGTTTGTTGTTGTTGGTGATGTTTTGGTTTAGTGGTTTCCCACACATGGAAAAAGTAAAACTTGTGAAGTAAACGTAACATAATGCTGCGCGATCGATTATTATTTATTTATAATAGGTGCCTAGGTTTGATTATAACTCTGTTAGTATGACTTTAGTAACCCTAAGTGAGTATGGCTTTAGGGATGAACTTTGACGAATTTATAGGTACAGTGGTACTAAAGCTGGGGATTTCTTTAGTAATAAATATCACGTAATAATAAATAAAGAATAAAATAAAAATTAATAAAAAAAAATTAATAAAAATCAGTTCATATCTAAGTGTCTAGCTCTATCATGATTGGTTATGGAAATATGGATTGAAGAAAGCTTTGTAAGAATTGTAAGGCGGTTGCTCTCTGATCCTTTGTAATATTTAATGTACATTTATGCACTTGTATGGCTTTAATGTACTTCGATTACATTATGTATTTTATAATGCACTCATGTTGAATTTCCTATGTACGACTGTACGAGTACCTATATCGTATAATAATGTAGGTGTATTGATTACATTTTCCACTCTCGGGTGAAGTATTACATTTTCCTTTTATTGATTACATTTTCCTTTTAAAAGGTTTCATAGTATAGTTCCAGAACATTCTTGTTAAAAGCTAGGTATTTGAATCGCTCAACGAAGAAAATCATTTGAAGCATGCATATTATTATCAAAGCTTGCTTGTCAAAAAAGGTACAACTAAAAAAAAAAAAAAAAAAACATTTCTTTGAGAAAAACGTATTAAAAGCAAATAATGTTCTCTAGATCGGAAAAAAAAAACACATTTCTTTGAGAAAAACGTATTGAAAGCACATAATGTTCTCTTTTTGACTTGCATTTCGCCCCGTGGGGTCGTTTAATATTCAGTGCTCTTAATAAAACAGATGCTGGTTCTTCTCTTCTCTTCTCAATACTCATAGTTTGTGTCGCCTGCGGCGAACAAATGGAAACTATGCAAACCAAAGTCTTACTTTTGTTTCAATACTCATAGTTTGTGTCGCCTGCGGCGAACAAATGGAAACTATGCAAACCAAAGTCTTACTTTTGTTTCAAAAGAAATTTACATGCTAGAATCCCAGGCTGAGAGGTAGGTAGAAGGAGCATTGTGAATTTGGTAGTTGCATTGAAGAAAGAATGAAATGTTGCCGAAATTTCATGGTTGAAGAAATAATGCATATACGTAGGTGCATAATTTGAAGACCTGTTCTAATTTTTCTGATAAAGGTACTCGAAGTAAACAGGGGTTTTATTCTAGAGTCCCCTGGCTTAATAGATTAGGTAGTTAGGTAGGAAACCAAGTGGATAATAAATTATGATATCTTTTACGATTCCACAGTATGATGTAATGTTTTTTCCTGTCTACACCCCCGCTTCCTTTCAGTACGTCAACGACTGACGAGAACTAAGCACCTATCTCAACAAAAATACAAGTACCCATTTAAAGTCTTATTTCTTCCTGTAAAAAGAAAATATTGAAATAAGTATAGTGCCTAGATAGCTAGGTAGTAGCCTACTGATGGGTTAAACAAATTTCGTTCCCCAAACAATGAATCGCGCTAAATTTTGATAACTGACTTGTACTCGGACCACCTACACCTCTAGGTCCGAATCCAATGGCCATCTTGCATATCACTACGCCACAATAGGCCATTGATGTAGTGGATCGCATCATGCATAACATTGTGGCGTAAAGAGAAGTAGCCACGAATGCCAAGATCTGGTTCAACTCCGATTCGTAGAAGCTGAACCCATCCTTTGGGGCTGTTTGCCCCCACACCTAAGCCTCAGGTGGACTTTTTGTATAAATAAACCCCGAAATAATCTTCTTGAAGATGTCCAAGTATATAAAGCATATCACCACGAACTCTCCGGCTACGCCACCGGACTCTGTTCACCGAGAGAAATTAAATGTTCGAAACTTTTATAGCATTTTCAGTTCTTTTCTTTCTGTGTGTCCTTCAATTTTTATTGCATTTTCTTTCCGCCTTTTCCTCAGTTTTTTTTTCTGCTTTCATTTCTTGTAATGGCCATTGCTTCAGTTTTTCCTCTCTCCTTTGCGTCCTCTTTATATGGACGTCCGTTTTCCTTTACTTTTCAAATCATTTCTCTTTAATTCATTAGCTGAAATGATAATATTAATGGTATGAAAACAGACGAAAAATGGAAGAAGAGACCGAGAAGGAAGAGGAAAGAGAGAGAGAGAGAGAGTAAGATTTGGGAGAAGGGAACGATTGAGGGAGGTAAAGAGGAAGAGAGGAAGAGGGAAAGAGGGAGAAGTAGATGAAGGGAAAGAAAGGACTGAGGAAGAGAACAGGAGGAAACTTGGGAAGGAAAGAGAGAGAGAGAAAAGGGGGAATGTGAGAAAGTGATGAAGGGGTGGGAGGTAGGGATGAGGGGAAAGAGAAGGTGAGGAAGGGAGGTACACCCCCACCCCTGATACTTCATGTTAATCACATTGTTCTAGCTGTATGGAAAAACAAAACTAAGGTTTCCCTACAGTACGTCGGGAGCATTGTACTTTTCATTCAATTACTCAAACAAGACAAAATCCCTCAAACAGGACAAAATTCCCAGGATAAGGGAACAAAAGCTCCCGTTTGGTAAATTAAGAATATTAATAGCATCTATCCGTGTATCCATGTATGTAGGTAGGTGGGATTTTCCCAGAAATTCCTTTCAAAAGGTATTGTATATTTAACCTGAAGGAATACCTATTACCTATATGACTTTTGAGAAGGTACTTATCCCTTTTGTATACATGACCTACAATAAGGTAAAACTTAAAGGCCCATTTATCCCACTTGTCGTGAGTCTCTTCCGATTTTTCCCAAATGTCCTGTAGCCTGTAGGCAATGTAGATAGATAGTTTAAATGAGAGTGTTCTCACTACACACCACAGGATTTTTTTTTTTTTTTTTTTTTTTTTTGAACTCCAAGATTGGAGAATATTTTGGAAATGGCTGCTTATTTCCGGATGACAAAAATAGCTATTTGAGTTTTGAGTTTTGAAATCATTACTTACCGGGAGTAAGGAAATGGGGACAGATATATTTCTACACCTATTCCAGGAGTTCCTTTGAATCAAACGTCATGTTTTACCTGAAAACAAAAGAAGACGCCAAAGTTTAATTCGAATAAATTGATAGTGCTTTAGCCTGTCTGGTAGGATAGATAGTCTCTTTATTTCAACGGTTTGATAGGTATATACTCCTTTATTCAGACCTTCAGACTATCCATAATAGATAAGTACGAATAGGTACGGAGGTATAGTCTCTTTATTTCAACTCCGTTTTGTATCTTTCAATTTCTCCATGTATCTTACCCATTATAGTAGATACTAGATAGTATCTTGAAAGCTTGAGGTTGGACATCCCTACTCTTAGCACAAACTTCTCCGCAAACTTTTGATAGCTTTGTTTCCTTCCCAATTAATTATTCATTCTATCCCATCGATTTCTCGGGAATAACTTGTTTTGTTTCTCTATAGCGAGAGAGAGAGAGCTAAAAGAAAACAACTAGAACAACAATGAGATACAAAAGGAATAAATGAGACAGGAGGGCGGGAGAAATCTAATAAAGTAGAGAATAGAGCAGAGTTTGCTGATGTAGAGAGATTGATTCCCAGTGTGACTGATATACACTCCAAATGTAGTTCACTTGCAGTAGAATTCAATACCATAAATCAATCCTAATATCAACTACTACAATCAGCACGTAAAACCAGAAACAGTATGATGGATGACGAACAAAGTGGGTCAATGATTGGAAAAAGTGTGGATGATATTATCTTGAACTAGTTGAAACTAAGTGACTTAGAAAGAATCGGTGCTGATAAAGACATTTTGAAGGTGAAATCCAGAAATCGGATATTCAACGATACTTCAAGTACCTACCTAAACTAATAAAATTGTTAAAAATAGAGAGTTTGAAGTATCAGGACTAATGAATAAAATCCTCTGAGTCAAAAGAAATCTCTTCGGGGCGAGTCGGACCAACATTCACATCGTGATCAGGCCAATTTTTACTTTTAGATGATTTGCTGACAATGAGACAGAGGTTTCTATGACCACGAGTCGCATTACATACATAGGCGTACTTTACGAAAAATATTATGTGTATCTTTTTCATCAATACCTATGTCTGTTACGTTGTGATCAACAACTTCGTGGATTCGGAGTACCGTATTATACGGTTTTTGGTTGGTGAAATTCATGACAATTAGGCAGGTTAGGTACTAGGTGTGTAGTCGACTTAATTGACCTCAACTATTGAGCCATCCTGTAAAACCTGTACAGTTGGGATTTCATTTTCCTTTTCTACTTACACTGTTTCATTAAATTTATTTGAGTTCTAGTTTGTAAAAATTAGGAGAAACTGGGACATGACATAAAGTTCTCTTGTTATATTAAATGCTTCCCTTTCTTACTCAATTTCTTTCCCTTCTTCCCTCTTTCTCTCTCTCTCTCTCCCTTTTCTTCGACTTTTTTTTTAATTTGTTCTATTTATTTCTTTTTTCTTCTTTTCTTTTGCATTTATTTCCTTTAATTTTATTACTGCTTTGTTTTCAAACTCTTTAGTTTTGTGCTGGTACTCTATTCTGTATCCTACGTAATTCCATTTTATTTCATCAATATTCTGGTGAAATTTAATTTGCTTGAGCTAATTTATCTCTCTCAAACCCCCTCTTTTATCTCTCTCTCTCTCTCTCCTTTTTTTATCATCTCTTCTTCTCTATTTTCATCTCTCTCTCTCTCTCTCTCTCTCTCTCTCTCTCTCTCTCTCAAATTTTCAATAATTCATGTCTGAATCCCCTGAGTCTCAAAGAAATAAAATCATAATAACGATTTCAATACGAATCATTCATAATAAACTATAGGTGCCAGCCTAGTTAGCTTAGTTGGTAGTGCGTCTGCCTTGTAAGCGCTAGGCCGCGGGTTCGATTCCCGCCCGGAGCGGATTCTTTTCCGAACGATATTCAAATAAAACTACAGTTTCTATTTTTCCACATCTACATACCTACGCTCAACTAGATAACTATAGATATGAGTTCAGAGTTCACCTCCAATATTGAGAGTGTTTTCTTACATTTTTCAAGCTGATTGAATTTGTTCTGTGGTTTATTACACGAGTCTACGTCAAAACGGGTGTAAATGAATTGCGAGAGAAATAAAAGGAGAATAAGAAAACTGTTATGGGAAAAGGAAAAAATCACGGAAAAACCTTCTAATATTGGAGTTTCCTCAGCTGCTGCGAGTTGATATGAGCCGAGGGTTTTCATTTTCATAGACAGGATTGTAGAGAGGCATTCAATAACTGTACTGATGCCTACATAATAATACACCTTCTTTAAATAAAAAAATGCCGATTTTCGGTACGAAGACGGTGACTAGGTGTTTTACCTTACACGTAATAAAATGTATAACACTGGCATACCTTCACGTACGCTATCATATAAAACATATTAATGCCTAATGGGATTTGGGAATTTTTCTACCTTTGGAAATTATGGACTTGATATTTATTTTGTCTACTGTAATATTAACTCACTCGGGTACAAATTCAAATTAAAATTAAAAAATAACAACTAGGTAGTACTTGTCTAATTTGATGGTAAATATTTAAATATTCTTCAATGCGTTCCGTGCCATTATATTTACAATAATCACAGTAGAATGTATTTTGCACCAAAAACAATTTGCCACGTGCCACCAAAACAATTCGGTATCACTTGATTATATTAAACAAGTATAAACGATTGCAAAAGGATGAAGGTTTACACAAAATGAGAAGTTGTTATGCACGTGGTGGAGCTTGATAAAGGTTTCATTAGAAAGAGATAATGGAGAGATAAATCTCTTGAAAATATGCAAATGCAATTTTTAAAGACGTCCAAGAAATGGAAAGGGTAGAGAAGAAATAGAGGGTGCAGCAGCTCAAAAGCGATTCCTCGTGTCAAAGTACGTAGTATAAAATATGAGGTAGGTAAATAGTAAATACCTACTCGTAATTATTATTTTTCTTGCAAAATTTGCCTATCTGAGATCAATTGTGAAATAAATTATCCAAGATTTCTTCTTTGTGTTCTTCCTGCTACTTCTTTGTCTTCGTCTTAGTCTACTCCTTCTTTCTATCTAGTTCTGAAATCAAGAGCTCAAAATATTTCATCTTTTGTCTCATTTCTTTTCTAGATTGGAAGTAAGCAGTTCCTTCTTCTGACACAAAATGTCTGGTGTTCAAAAGTGTGTTACTATTAAGGGGCAGGATCCACTTACTTTCCACATGACAATCGACCACATCTCGGCTGGGACTGAACCCACGCTCTCCTGATTGTCAGACGAGCGGGACCACAACACCGAGGCGAAAAACTCCTCTTTTTGGTGACTTCACAAAAGTAAGAAGTAAGACGGTATATGTTTCTAATAAGCTGAGAAGTCAAGAAAGTAAAAGTAAAAATATGAGAGAGACTTTAGGGGGTTTTTAAAAAAATTCTCACGAAGTTTTGTTACTTTTTTACTTTTTTTTTCCGACTCAAAAAGTGCGCGAGTATAATACGCCAGTGAAGTGTGACTGAAATTAAGCCATTTATATTCTCAGCACATGGAATTTTTTTAAAAGCCCCTCAACAGGAGGCGTATAGAAAATTAATTCGGCAAAAACGGCTTTTCAGTCATGGAGATTTGGATGAAACGTTATACACCTTTCATATTTCCTTACTTTACATTATATGGGTGTCCTAATCTAATAAATATGCCATGTTGTGTCATGTTGTACATTTAATATTATTATGGTGGTCGGCATACAAACATGGGTACACAGGTAGATGGAAAGAGACAGACATGGAAGGAATAAAAGAGAGAAAGAGAGAGAGAGAATGAAAACAGACGAAAAATGGAAGAAGAGACCGAGAAGGAAGAGGAAAGAGAGAGAGAGAGAGAGAGAGAGAGAGAGAGAGAGAGAGAGAGAGAGAGAGAGAGAGAGAGAGAGAGCGAGAGACAGACTTACATTGACATCATAAATTTACATCAGTGCCGAAGTATGGCCCCTACCGTAGGGTACGTGCACCAAGTCACCTGCCTCGGTGGTGTACTGGTTAGTGGTCAAGACGATCGCCTGGTAAACAGGAGGGCGTGGGTTCAATCCCAGTCGAGGTATGGAATTTTATCCTCAATATAATTTGACCACAATAATAGTGCCTAGATAGCTAGGTAGTTAGGTAGTAGCCTACTGATGGGTTAAACAAATTTCGTTCCACAAACAATAGATCAGTTGCGCTTACTTGGGTGATGTTTCAAAGTCATAGAGCAGGAAAAATGAGGACCAACGGAATTTTTCTTTTTGAAGGACCGAGGAAGAGAACAGGAGGAAACTTGGGAAGGAGAGAGAGAGAAAAGGGGGAATGTGAGAAAGTGATGAAGGGGTGGGAGGTAGGGATGAGGGAAAGAGAAGGTGAGGAAGGGAGGTACACCCCCACCCCTGATATTCCATGTTAATCACATTGTTCTAGCTGTATGGAAAAACAAAACTAAGGTTTCCCTACAGTACATCGGGAGCATTATACTTTTCATTCAATTACTCAAACAAGACAAAATCCCTCAAACAGGACAAAATTCCCAGGATAAGGGGACAAAAGCTCACATTTGGTAAATTAAGAATATTAATACCATCTATCCGTGTATCCATGTATGTAGGTAGGTGGGATTTTCCCAGAAATTCCTTTCAAAAGGTATTGTATATTTAACCTGAAGGAATATATGACTTAAGAGAATGTACTTATCCCTTCTGTCTACATGACCTACAATAAGGTAAAACTTAAAGGCCCATTTATCCCACTTGTCGTGAGTCTCTTCCGATTTTTTCTCAAATGTCCTGTAGCCTGTAGGCAATGTAGTTGTAGATAGTTTAAATGAGAGTGTTCTCACTACACACGACACGATTTTTTTTTTTTTTTTTTTTTTTTTGAACTATTGAAACAAAAGGAGAAGAAAAAGCTTTGAACGCTTCAGGTGAAGAACAAAGTATAATTATTTTAAATGAGCATAATCATGATGTTGTGAGACATAATGACGTCATATTATACCTCGAAAGTGTTGAAACAAAAGGAGAAGAAAAAGCTTTGAACGTTTCAGGTGAAGAACAAAGTATAATTATTTTAAATGAGCATAATCATGATGTTGTGAGACATAATGACGTCATATTATACCTCGAAAGTCTGTTTCACCTCTGTTTTTCTTTTTTGAAGGGAAAAATTAAATTCTCGCGCGACACCAGAGAAGGGGAAACCCGCGGGAAAAGTTTTTCGCAAGCACAAAACTTTGCACCAACTCTCTTTTTGTACCTTTTCTTTTTAGTATTGCCAACACAGTTTTCTTGGATGGAAGGTATCATAACTACCTCACAGGTTTTCACATTGCCAACATGGTTATCTAGCATGAAAGCTATCTTACAGGTAGGTATTAGAGATGCTGAACATTGTGAAGAGTTTCTTTACAAGATGTTTGAAAATATGCAAATGCAATTTTTAAAGACGTCCAAGAAAGGGAAAGGGTAGAGAAGAAATAGAGGGCGCAGCAGCTCAAAAGCGATTCCTCGTGTCAAAGTACGTAGTATAAAAAAAAAAAAAAAAATGGCGGATATCTCGGTTATTTTGAGGATTTCGAAAAAATGTCCGGGGAACTTTTTGTAGCCCTTGACCTGTACTATTCACCATTTTCGGCTTGACATAGCTTTGTGATACACCCTGTATATATTGAAGAAAGGTAGGTAGTTAATCCGACCTAAATGATACCTATTGGATTTTCGAAAAGGCTTAAAGGTAGGTAGGTATGTTTTTTTTTTTTTTCCTATCTAAATTTTTAGGGAGGTAACTAGTAAAATGTACCATTTCTAAGAAAAATCGTAAATAATAAGGTTTGAGAGAACTTGAATTTCCAAATAATTTTTTCTGGGGCTGAAATTGTGCTGAAAAGGAACAGCAGGTAACATTCCCAGGAATATTCCAATTTTCTCAAAAAAAAAAAAAAAATGTCAACCGTCCTTCTCTCTCTCTCTCCTTCATCATAGCATCTAAGCTTGTAATGCGACACCTTTAACAGCATCGACACCTGTTTTGTGAATTTCCAAACGGAAAGACGAAAGGATTTTCCCAGCCATAGGTTTTTGTTCTTCCATTTTTATTCACAACGAACGAACATTTAACGGAACAGGTGACCCAGGAATATTCCAATTTTCTCAAAAAAAAAAAAAAAAATGTCAACCGTCCTTCTCTCTCTCTCTCCTTCATCATAGCATCTAAGCTTGTAATGCGACACCTTTAACAGCATCGACACCTGTTTTGTGAATTTCCAAACGGAAAGACGAAAGGATTTTCCCAGCCATAGGTTTTTGTTCTTCCATGTTTATTTACAACGAACGAACATTCAACGGAACAGGTGAATTCCCGGCCCTGGTAGCTTCCCGGCCCGAGTAACTTTTCTGCCAGCGGCATCGTAAAGTCCGGGATCTTCAATGATGACTATTACGCATGCGCAGGTAGTTGAACCAAATAACAAAAAATTATGTTAACATGTGACTGTCAGGTTGTCCGTGGTATTAAACAGTTAATTTAATTATAGTTTAACACTGTATACTAATGACGTTGGTGACCGCGATAATGGTAAATATGTATGTAAACGCTTACTGCTTACTGCTGGAACAGTTCACATTTTTAGACTGAAAAAAAAAAAGGATGACGTTTAAAGAAGTCATTTTGAAACACTATTTCGCTTTTTACATCTAACGAGCATCGCTTCTTCTCATCTATGTAGCTCACGTATTCCCCCCCCAAATTTACGTCCTTCTTGAAAATACTCAAAACTCGAGCTTCCATAAATCCACTTGACGCAGTTTCTAATCTACTTGCTTATTCCCGGCCCTGGTAGCTTCCCGGCCCGAGTAACTTTTATTACGCATGCGCAGGTAGTTGAACCAAATAACAAAAAAATATGTTAACATGTGACTGTCAGGTTGTTCGTGGTATTAAACAGTTAATTTTACTATTTATCTACATAATATATTAAATAAAATTGTAGAATTGTCTGTACATTGCTTAGAATCGTGAAATTTTTAGTTATTCTTACTCCTTATGCATCCCCGATAATTTCTGTCTGTATGTCTGTCTGTTACGCTAAATAGTCCTCTTTTCACAAAAAAACCGCTCGACCGATTTTGATGAAATTTTTTGTGGTTGTTAAGAAAAGTACTCCAGGTGACATAGGCTCCTTAAAATTGTCACATTCCATCCTGATTCAAAATGGCGGCGGTTCAAAGTTATGCCTATTATGCTGCACTGTGGGACATGTCAGGGAGTGTCAAAAAATATCTCAATCCATTTCTCCATTTCACAACACGCCCAAATGCAAAGCTTGAAAATTTATTCCAGGTAGGTACATAAGTTTCTCCCATTGTCTACCCACGAATCCAATACTAATGAAAGCCGTACAATACGTTCATGCTACATGTTTCATTAAATTTACTCCAAATTGAAATCATAAAAACTCGCTCAGCCATGAAATGGTTTTTCATGAGAAAAAAATGAGCAGTAGAGCCCATTTTATTGCCATACACTATTATTTTATTATGTTCAGAAATAATGGACCATAATATACCTACCTACACGTAATAAAATGTATAACACTGGCATACCTTCACGTACGCTATCATATAAAACATATTAATGCCTAATGGGATTTGGGAATTTTTCTACCTTTGGAAATTATGGACTTGATATTTATTTTGTCTACTGTAATATTAACTCACTCGGGTACAAATTCAAATTAAAATTAAAAAATAACAACTAGGTAGTACTTGTCTAATTTGATGGTAAATATTTAAATATTCTTCAATGCGTTCCGTGCCATTATATTTACAATAATCACAGTAGAATGTATTTTGCACCAAAAACAATTTGCCACGTGCCACCAAAACAATTCGGTATCACTTGATTATATTAAACAAGTATAAACGATTTGTAATATTATAACTCACTCGGGTACAAATTCAAATTAAAATTAAAAAATAACAACAACTAGTACTTGTCTAATTTGATGGTAAATATTTAAATATTCTTCAATGCGTTCCGTGCCATTACATTCACAATAATCACAATAGAATGTATTTTGCACCAAAAACAATTTGCCACGTGCCACCAAAACAATTTGATATCACTTGATTATATTAAACAAGTATAAACGATTGCAAAAGGATGAAGGTTTACACAAAATGAGAAGTTGTTATGCACGTGGTGGAGCTTGATAAAGGTTTCATTAGAAAGAGATAATGGAGAGATAAATCTCTTGAAAATATGCAAATGCAATTTTTAAAGACGTCCAAGAAATGGAAAGGGTAGAGAAGAAATAGAGGGTGCAGCAGCTCAAAAGCGATTCCTCGTGTCAAAGTACGTAGTATAAAATATGAGGTAGGTAAATAGTAAATACCTACTCGTAATTATTATTTTTTATTTAATTTTATTATTTATTTTATTTTTTCGATTATTGTCATCATTCATTCGTGTCGAAAACAGGTTCTCCAGAGCTTCATTTACAGGTACCTACATTAATTTCTGATTTTTTTCCCCACTTCGAACATCCTTTTTCCCTATGGTTTTCTACATTCAAAACCCTGCCATTTCATGGCCGTTCAAGATAATTACTTCCAGTCTAACAGATATTGAACGTTAGAACATGGAGCAATTTTTGTAATTTTTGCCATCCTGTAGTTCAATTTGAACCAAAGATACAGGGGGTAACAAATGTCATTCAAATTCTAAAAAAAAAAAAATCAAAATTGCGCGCCGCAACAGCCATAATGTAAACTGATCTTAACTTTTAGAAATGAAATTGGTCTCAAAAGAGAGATAATATTGTCTTCTATCTACACATGTAATTAGTTTCTTTCTAGCTTTAACACATTATGTGCCATGGTCAAATGATTAGAGCAAGGTCGGGGTACCTGAAAAAAAAAAAAAAAAAAAAAAAAAAAAACACAAAATGGCGGATATCTCGGTTATTTTGAGTATTTTGAAAAAATATCCGGAGAACTTTTTGTAGCCCTTGACCTGTTCAGTTCTATTCGCCATTTTCGGCTTGACATAGCTTTGTCATACACCCTGTATATATTGAAGAAAGGTAGGTAGTTAATCCGACCTAAATGATACCTATTGGATTTTCGAAAAGGCTTAAAGGTAGGTAGGTATGTTTTTTTTTTTTTTTCTTTCTAAATTTTTAGGGAGGGAACTAGTAAAATGTACCATTGAACATTTAACGGAACAGGTGACTTCCCGGCCCTGGTAGCTTCCCGGCCCGAGTAACTTTTATTACGCATGCGCAGGTAGTTGAACCAAATAACAAAAAAATATGTTAACATGTGACTGTCAGGTTGTTCGTGGTATTAAACAGTTAATTTTACTATTTATCTACATAATATATTAAATAAAATTGTAGAATTGTCTGTACATTGCTTAGAATCGTGAAATTTTTAGTTATTCTTACTCCTTATGCATCCCCGATAATTTCTGTCTGTATGTCTGTCTGTTACGCTAAATAGTCCTCTTTTCACAAAAAAACCGCTCGACCGATTTTGATGAAATTTTTTGTGGTTGTTAAGAAAAGTACTCCAGGTGACATAGGCTCCTTAAAATTGTCACATTCCATCCTGATTCAAAATGGCGGCGGTTCAAAGTTATGCCTATTATGCTGCACTGTGGGACATGTCAGGGAGCGCGTAGCGCGACTGTGTGTGCATGTGTGTGGTGTGATGGGTGTGTGTGGTATGATGGGGGTGTGTGTGGTGTGTGATGGATGTGTGGTGTGATGGGTGTGTGATGGATGTGTGGTTTGATGGATGTGTGGTGTGATGGGTGTGTGATGGATGTGGTGTGTGTGATGGGTGGGTGTGGTGGTGTACGTGTGTGTGGTGGTCCCGTACAAAAGACGGGTCAACCACTAGTTTGCCTTTAATTTTTGAACTACCAACCTTCGGGTCCGAAGTCCACTGCGTTAAACACTGTACTAATGACGTTGGTGACCGCGATAATGGTAAATATGTAAACGCTTACTGCCGGGACAGTTCACATTTTTAGACTGAAAAAAAAAGGATGACGTTTAAAGAAGTCATTTTGAAACACTATTTCGCTTTTAACATCTAACGAGCATCGCTTCTTCTCATCTATGTAGCTCACGTATTCCCCCCCCCCAAATTTACGTCCTTCTTGAAAATACTCAAAACTCGAGCTTCCATAAATCCACTTGACGCAGTTTCTAATCTACTTGCTTATAGAAAGCAGCTTTCTGCAAGAACAAAACTCCCCTGCAGGGTCAAAAAATGAAGTGTACAAATCTCGCCGAGTAAGTGTAGCACCTGAATGAAGAAACTTGAGTTTTGAATAATCCTTCCTTAACTTGAAAGAACTAGGTAGAGGATTTTTTTCTTACGATTTCTGAATATTTTTCATACAAGTACAAGGAGCAATAAGGAAAAAACATAGCAGACTTTTTCATGTACCTAGGTAATACTTTTTTCTATATTGAATTTGCAAGAAGAAGAAGAAGAAGAAGAAGAAGAAGAAGAAGAAGAAGAAGAAGAAGAAGAAGAAGAAGAAGCATTTGCAAGAGCATCATTTTGTAGTCCGTAAATTATTTGGAACAATCACAAGATTGTAACTCTCCGTCGATTACTGATTGAGCTCTGGATTTTCGCATAAATAATGGTAGGTATTAGCACTGAGTCAACCATTCTTCAGCTGCTTCTAATGGGTATTCACTCCTATATTCACAGACAATGATTAAAAATACCTTTAAGGAGATGAAATTCCGTTAATCTAACTTTCCGGGGATTAGATGTCCGGATTTCTTTCGCCATTGCACCTTCAACTTACTTTAAATTGAGTTGCAAAAGCTCTCAGGGTTCAAGTCGAGAAAAGAGCAAATGAATTTATCCCTACTATTCTGCAGGTCGAGGGGAAAGTTGCATTTGTGCCTTTCTTCACAATATTAGAAGCTTCAGAAGATTTATTGTGTTTCACCTTTCCTCAACTAATCAAGTCTGCAAAACATATGCGACTGTAAGTTTTATTGTAGTATCTGTGTCTCTCCCTTTTCTCACCCACTCAGCATTCAGCACAATTTCTTTAGTTCCAAATTTAATTCATTAATGTATTCAGGTTTCTTTTTCCCTTCAGAGTTAATTTATTTAAAAGCTCAGCTTGTACTGCATTTACTGTGCTTTTGAATTTTGAAGCACTATGAACATAACCCCGCCGTGTATTATCCTATACCTAGATACGTTCGAAGACTCACATGCACTCACGAGAAAATCTCATTTTTTTCCATTCTCCAGAAGCTGACTGGCAACATTTATATTCTTCTTTTGTTCATTTCCATGTTCGCGTCTAAGTACTATCTCAGTTCGTGGGAATTCGAACTCCTATACCTAGATACGTTCGAAGACTCACATGCACTCACGAGAAAATCTCATTTTTTTCCATTCTCCAGAAGCCAGAAGCTGACTGGCAACATTTATATTCTTCTTTTGTTCATTTCCATGTTCGCGTCTAAGTACTATCTCAGTTCGTGGGAATTCGAAATTTTTCTCTTGAAATCCAGAGGGAAATAAAGTGGGTTTATTTTGTGTGGGTAGGAACGTATTAAAAATGAAATGATTGAAACTGGATACACATGTCAGTAGCAGTACATATTAATTACAGAGGTACTTCATACTCGTATGCATACTAAGTATTAGAGATAATGATTTAAATGAAATATACAGATGGGGAATGTAAAAATAGAACGCAAATTCAATGGAACAGAATATTTGATTAGTATTTCTCCAAACAAATGTCATACAAAGTTTCACTACTTCTAAATACAAAAGTCCACTAAATATTACACCTTGGAAGGTACAAAATTACAAATCCACCATCACGTTCAGAACGGAATTCTTTTCCTCCAACAAAGTTTTCCAGTTGAAATGCACAAAGTTGCTCGCAGAGTTGCCAAGTTAACCTCTCTCATAAGACACATATTGAAACAATCTTTTTCATATTTTGGTGGTATAGGCCAAGTTCCATCTATGTATCTATCTTCCTACCTACCTAGAGTTATCACCAATCACCATTCATTTAATCTGTCCCCAGTCCAGAATTTCTGAATATGTTAGGTATGTCGCAAAGTAAAAATATGTGGGAAAAGTATAGCACAACATACCAACCTAAGCCCTAAGGGAACTAGAAATTCAAAAGCTCGATGTATCGATGTCAGCTATCAAGAAGTAAAATTTCAAAAAGGAATGTCATTAGTAAAAAAAAAGTGCATGTCAGAGATAAATAGGTAACTGCAAATGCCTGACATCAATGATGACATAGCTCGAAAGCTTTGACATCATTTTGCCATATTTCAGTAAATTACTAAACATTAGGTGCGCCTACAATCCTACATTGAGGGAGAAGAAAGTCGATGACATACCTACCTACCTATAAGGTACACAAAAAAAAAAAAAAAAAAAAAAAAATTCTTGGATGAAAGGTATCATAACTACCTCACAGGTTTTCATATTGCCAACATGGTTATCTAGCATGAAAGCTATCTTACAGGTAGGTATTAGAGATGCTGAACATTGTGAAGAGTTTCTTTACAAGATGACACTGATGGTATTTGGTTAGTTAGGACTGTTACGAGCTTCTGGAGTACCTAAACTTGAAATCATCCATCCTAACTATCTAAGTTTATACTTTATAGCTTTCTCTTTACCAATGGTAAATTTTTAACTGGCCAAAATAATGTTCAACGATTTTTTTACTCAGTTTCTTTGGCCTTTAGGCTTTGTTTCATCCTTTGAAACATTTGACAGTTAGACGGGCCCGTTTTTTCAATGTCAATTTCAGGAATTTCAAGGATTAGTGCTAGGTATTTGAAGCTCTCAAAAACTCACACTTGTTTTAAACAAAAACGGAAAGATTGTTCACATACGCGTTGAATATCAAGGTCGAAGAAGGTCACCTTGAACAAAATTTCAGAAAAGAAAGCGCGCTTTGGTAAAGGTTAATTATTTCACATGACGTACGTATGGGAGGGGGTAATTAGCCTAGTGTTCGAAATTTCTTTAGGACAACGAGGCTTCAACAGCGAAAGTTACACATTGACAGGAGCACATGAAATGTTATCGTGCAGAGCTGCTTACAGGGGACCATTTGTTCCGTGCTCTTCAACGGTGCAAATAGGTAAAAATATAGAAGAAAAGGTCGATTCCTACGTAAAAAAAAGGTGAGAAAATCCAAATCAGTGAAAAAAGTGTCTTTAAAACCTCATTCATAAAAGCACCTAAGATCTATTCCCAATTTGTATCGACTGTTGCTGGAGCACTTTGAAAATCAATGAAGCAAATGATACTTTGTAGGTTCACTCTCTTCTTCTTCTTCTTCTTCTTCTTCTTCTTCTTCTTCTTCTTCTTCTTCTTCTTCTTCTTCTTCTTCTTCTTCTTCCTTTTTCTTCTTCTTCTTCCTTCTCCTCCCTCTTTTTTTTGTATATGTGTAACTCTCAAGACACTACTAAGTGGTAGTTGTAAGGGTTTGATGGCAGAGATTGCCTTAGGCAATAATCACGCCCTATTTTAATATTGTCATTATTTATTACAATATTATTATTACCTACAAACTGATGAGTACTTCTCTACAGAGATGTAAATTTACACCTACTTTCCTATGTACGTGTGTATATTAGAATAGGTATCTGCAGAATGTAGGTAAAGGTAGAAACCCACTGCGTAAAGTCCGACGTCACACATATTTGAACGCTTTCATTAGAACGGAAAATAAAAATTGAATTTTTGTACTTTTACAGTTATTTTTTCGGAGTTTTGACCTCAGATTTGGATTTTTCCCCACTTTTTACATAGGAATCGACCATTTATTTATAATTTTTACCCATTTGCAACTGCTCCATTAATTTTAAATATACAAGGTGTCAAAATATCAGAAAACAAATGGAATACAAAACTCGACTTTTTTACTTGTCTTGAAAACTTGAAGTTCTTTTTTACTTTCTATTATACTAGGTAGTACCTATCTATTTAAACTTTAGGATAAAGTTAGCCCGGGCCAGAAATTTAACCACGTTAAGGCCTACCTATTCCCACTTTTCCTTCGAAAAAAAGCGTGTCGTGAGTCACTACGCAGGGTGTTCCCAGGAACACTCTCATTTTTATTTACATTGCCTACGAGATTCGGAAAAATTGGATAAAACTTCTAAGTGGGAACAACCTTCCATTTCATGTAACTTTTTTTTTGACACCCATTATACTCGCGATTTATTTATAATCCCGCGCCCCTTATCTCTACAACGTACACAGACGTAGTACACCAAGTGCCCTCACTAACCTAGGTAACCTACTTACATTCGTTTGATGAGTAGATATCAGAACAATTTGCCCATATAGATAGCGAAATAAAAAATTAATAAGGGACCGCCTTTTAATAGTAATAATGATAATAATATAGTAGAACATCGATTATTTCAACTGTAATTGGGACCGGGGGTAGTTGAAATGATCCAGGTTGAAATGTTCACTTTCTATGATCTTTTCCTCTGATAAGATAGGATATCCTTTGCAATATAGAAAAAAA